>NC_091309.1:36936031-37118531 GCF_038502225.1 Cherax quadricarinatus | reverse complement strand
CTGCTGCTGCTGTAGCATCGTCTGCTGCTGCTGCTGTAGCATCGTCTGCTGCTGCTGCTGTAGCATCGTCTGCTGCTGCTGCTGTAGCATCGTCTGCTGCTGCTGCTGTAGCATCGTCTGCTGCTGCTGCTGTAGCATCGTCTGCTGCTGCTGCTGTAGCATCGTCTGCTGCTGCTGCTGTAGCATCGTCTGCTGCTGCTGCCGTAGCATCGTCTGCTGCTGCTGCCGTAGCATCGTCTGCTGCTGCTGCCGTAGCATCGTCTGCTGCTGCTGCCGTAGCATCGTCTGCTGCTGCTGCCGTAGCATCGTCTGCTGCTGCTGCCGTAGCATCGTCTGCTGCTGCTGCCGTAGCATCGTCTGCTGCTGCTGCCGTAGCATCGTCTGCTGCTGCTGCCGTAGCATCGTCTGCTGCTGCTGCTGCTGCCGTAGCATCGTCTGCTGCTGCTGCTGCCGTAGCATCGTCTGCTGCTGCTGCTGCCGTAGCATCGTCTGCTGCTGCTGCCGTAGCATCGTCTGCTGCTGCTGCCGTAGCATCGTCTGCTGCTGCTGCCGTAGCATCGTCTGCTGCTGCTGCCGTAGCATCGTCTGCTGCTGCTGCTGCCGTAGCATCGTCTGCTGCTGCTGCTGCCGTAGCATCGTCTGCTGCTGCTGCTGCCGTAGCATCGTCTGCTGCTGCTGCTGCCGTAGCATCGTCTGCTGCTGCTGCTGCCGTAGCATCGTCTGCTGCTGCTGCTGCTGCTGCCGTAGCATCGTCTGCTGCTGCTGCTGCTGCCGTAGCATCGTCTGCTGCTGCTGCCGTAGCATCGTCTGCTGCTGCTGCTGTAGCATCGTCTGCTGCTGCTGCTGTAGCATCGTCTGCTGCTGCTGCTGTAGCATCGTCTGCTGCTGCTGCTGTAGCATCGTCTGCTGCTGCTGCTGTAGCATCGTCTGCTGCTGCTGCTGTAGCATCGTCTGCTGCTGCTGCTGTAGCATCGTCTGCTGCTGCTGTAGCACTGTTGTTGGTGTGGCTTATTGAGAATATACCAAGAAACAATTAACCCCAGAGGATTTGCCACCCAGGATAACCCAAAAAAGTCAGTGTCATCGAAGACTGTCTAACTTATTTCCATTGGGGTCCTTAATCTTGTCTCCCAGGATGCAACCCACACCAGTCGACTAACACCCAGGTGAACAGGAAAAAATGCCTGGAACTAGTGCTCATATTGGTGAATTTAAAGCCAGCAAAGGTTGGTTTGAGAGATTTAAGAATCGTAGTGACATACACAGTGTGATAAGGCATGTTCTGGAAGAAAATACCAAACAGGACCTACAGTACTCGGGAGGAAAAGGCACTCCCAGGACACAGTGTCTCATCAGTCATTGCTGTATCTTCAATAAAGGTAAGTGTCACTTATTCTTCATTTAGTAGACTAGTACATGCACAATATATACTGTGCATGTACTACTCTACTATTGTGCATGTATCCTTCTCTTTGTGTGTAGGAAAATGTATATTTCACGTGGTAAAAATTTTTTTTTCATACTTTTGGGTGTCTTGCACGGATTAATTTGATTTCCATTATTTCTTATGGGGAAAATTCATTCGCATACCGATTATTTCGCATACCAATGAGCCCTCTTGCACGGATTAAAATGGGTATGCGGGGGTCCACTGTATATATATATATATATAGATATATATATATATATATATATATATATATATATATATATATATATATATAATGTATGTATGTATATACAGTGGACCCCCGGTTAACGATATTTTTTCATTCCAGAAGTATGTTCAGGTGCCAGTACTGACCGAATTTGTTCCCATAAGGAATATTGTGAAGTAGATTAGTCCATTTCAGACCCCCAAACATACGCATACAAACGCACTTACATAAATACACTTAAATAATTGGTCGCATTGGGAGGTGATCGTTAAGCGGGGGTCCACTGTATATATATTTTAACAAGTCGGCCGTCTCCCACCGAGGCAGGGTGACCCAAAAAGAAAGAAAATCCCCAAAAAGAAAATACTTTCATCATCATTCAACACTTTCACCTAACTCACACACTATCACTGTTTTTGCAGAGGTGCTCATAATACACCAACTTAGAAGCATATACGTATAAAGATACACAACATATCCCTCCAAACTGCCAGTATCCCAAACCCCTCTTTTAAAGTGCAGGTATTGTACTTCCCATTTCCAGAACTCGAGTCCGACTATATAAAAATGACCAGTTTCCCTGAATCCCTTCACTAAGTATTACCCTGCTCACACTCCAACAGCTCGTCGGGTCCCAAAAACCATTCGTCTCCATTCACTCCTATCTAACATGCTTATGCACGCTTGCTGGAAGTCCAAGCCCCTTGCCCACAAAACCTCCTTTACCCCCTCACTCCAACCTTTTCGAGGACGACCCCTACCCCGCCTTCCTTCCCCTATAGATTTATATGCTTAACATGTCATTCTACTTTGATCCATTCTCTCTAAATGACCAAACCACCTCAACAACCCCTCTTCACCCCTCTGAGTAATACTTTTATTAACTCCACACCTCCTAATTTCCACACTCCGAATTTTCTGCATAATATTTACACCACACGTTGCCCTTAGACAGGACATCTCCACTGCCTCCAACCGTCTCCTCATTGCTGCATTTACAACCCAAGCTTCACACCCATGTAAGTGTTGGTACCACTGTACTTTCATACATTCCCGTCTTTGCTTCCATAGATAACATTCTTTGTCTCCAAGTATACCTCAGTGCACCACTCGCCTTTTTTCCTTTATCAATTCCATGATTAACCTCATCCTTCAAAAATCCATCCGCTGACACATCAACTCCCAAATATCTGAAAACATTCACTTCTTCCATATTCCTTCTCTCCAATATGATATCCAATTTTTCTTTATCTAAATCATTTGATACCCTCATCACCTTACTCGTTTCTGTGTTCACTTTCAACTTTCTACCTTTACACACGCTCCCAAACTCGTCCACTAACCTTTGCAATTTTTCTTTAGAATCTCCCATAAGCACAGTATCATCAGCAAAAAGTAACTATGTCAGTTCCCATTTTGTATTTGATTTCCCATAATTTAATCCCACCCCTCTCTCCCGAAAACCCTAGCATTTACTTCTTTTACAACCCCATCTTTAAATATATTAAACAACTATGGTGACATTACACATCCCTGTCTAAGACATACTTTTACCAGGAAGTAGTGTCCCTCTCTTCTACACACACTAACCTGAGCCTCACTATCCTCATAAAAACTCTTTACAGCATTTAGTAACTTAATACCTATTCCATGTACTTGCAACATCTGCCACATTGCTCCCCTATCCACTCTTTCCTAAATCCATAAATGCAATAAAAACTTCCCTACCTTTATCTAAATATTGTTCACATATATGCTTCAACGTAAACACCTGATCTACACATCCCCTACCCACTCTAAAACCTCCTTGCTCATCTGCAATCCTACATTCTGTCTTACCTCTAATTCTTTCAATAATAACCCTACCGTACACTTTTCCTGGTATACTCGGTAAACTAATTCCTCTATAATTTTTACAATCTCTCTTGTCCTCCTTCCCTTTATATATATCCCCCCTGCTTTTAACATTTCTGTCATGATCCCGTGAGTTCCAGCTGCTTTACCATAACCCTTTCACTCTACGTAATGCCTCACGCTCCTCCCCCACTTGCATCCTGCTCTTCTTCACTCCTAAAAGATGGTATACCTCCCTGGCCAGTGCATGAAATTACCGTCTCTCTTTCTTCAACATTCAAAAGTTCCTCAAAATATTCTTGCCATCTACCCAATACCACCCTCTCCCCAACTACTAACTCCCCTACTCTGTTTTTAACTGACAAATCCATCGTTCCCTAGGCTTAACTTGTTTAACTCCAAAATTTTTTCTTATTTTCATTAAAATTTCTTGACAGTGCCTCTTCCACTCTATCCTTTTGCACTCTCTCATCACTCTCTTCACCTTTCTTTTACTCTCCATATACTCTACTCTTCTTACAACACTTCTGCTTTGTAAAAACCTCTCATAAGCTAACTTTTTCTCTTTTATCACACCCTTTATCATTGCACCAATCACGCCGCCTTCCTCCTGCACCCATCCTCCTATAACCACAAACTTCTGCCCCACATTCTAATACTGCATTTTTAAAACTATTCCAACCCTCTTCAACCCCCCTCACTACTCATACTTGCACCAGCCCACCTTTCTGCCAATAGTTGCTTATACAGACTTTGCAAAAGCCTTCGACAAGTGTGACCATGGCATAATAGCGCACAAAATGCGTGCTAAAGGAATAACAGGAAAAGTCGGTCGATGGATCTATAATTTCCTCACTAACAGAACACAGAGAGTAGTCGTCAACAGAGTAAAGTCCGAGGCAGCTACGGTGAAAAGCTCTGTTCCACAAGGCACAGTACTCGCTCCCATCTTGTTCCTCATCCTCATATCCGACATAGACAAGGATGTCAGCCACAGCACCGTGTCTTCCTTTGCAGATGACACCCGAATCTGCATGACAGTGTTTTCCATTGCAGACACTGCAAAGCTCCAGGCGGACATCAACCAAATCTTTCAGTGGGCTGCAGAAAATATGAAGTTCAACGATGAGAAATTTCAATTACTCAGATATGGTAAACATGAGTAAATTAAATCTTC
The DNA here is from genome assembly GCF_038502225.1 of Cherax quadricarinatus. Lineage (NCBI taxonomy): Eukaryota > Metazoa > Arthropoda > Malacostraca > Decapoda > Parastacidae > Cherax > Cherax quadricarinatus. The sequence continues at coordinate 37,113,842 of NC_091309.1, read as the reverse complement.
ATCAGAGTACAAAACAAATTCTGGCCACAAAATAGAGCGAAACACCAACGTCAAAGACCTGGGAGTGATCATGTCGGAGGATCTCACCTTCAAGGACCATAACATTGTATCAATCGCATCTGCTAGAAAAATGACAGGATGGATAATGAGAACCTTCAAAACTAGGGAGGCCAAGCCCATGATGACACTCTTCAGGTCACTTGTTCTATCTAGGCTGGAATATTGCTGCACACTAACAGCACCTTTCAAGGCAGGTGAAATTGCCGACCTAGAAAATGTACAGAGAACTTTCACGGCGCGCATAACGGAGATAAAACACCTCAATTATTGGGAGCGCTTGAGGTTCCTAAACCTGTATTCCCTGGAATGCAGGAGGGAGAGATACTTGATTATATACACCTGGAAAATCCTAGAGGGACTAGTACCGAACTTGCACACGAAAATCACTCACTACGAAAGCAAAAGACTTGGCAGACGATGCACCATCCCCCCAATGAAAAGCAGGGGTGTCACTAGCACGTTAAGAGACCATACAATAAGTGTCAGGGGCCCGAGACTGTTCAGCTGCCTCCCAGCACACATAAGGGGGATTACCAACAGACCCCTGGCAGTCTTCAAGCTGGCACTGTACAAGCACCTAAAGTCAGTTCCGGATCAGCCGGGCTGTGGCTCGTACGTTGGTTTGCGTGCAGCCAGCAGCAACAGCCTGGTTGATCAGGCTCTGATCCACCAGGAGGCCTGGTCACAGACCGGGCCGCGGGGGCGTTGACCCCCGGAACTCTCTCCAGGTAAACTCCAGGTCCAGGTATCTCGCCTGAACTTCCTCCTCCCTTAGTTTATACACTTTTACCTCCCTCTTGCTTTTTGTCACCATTTTCCTTTTTTCCCATTTACCTCTAGCTGTAGCTACAACTAAATAATGATCCGATATATCAGTTTCCCCTCTAAAAACGTGTACGTCCTGGAGCCTACCCATCGACCTTTTATCCACCAATTCATAATCTAACAAACTAGTATATATAATGTACTACTTTTAGTTAATCTCTCTGTCAAAGGGAATCCCTCCTTGTGTAGTTGTTTGCTTAAGACCAGTTAATGTCAGTGTCAATAAGTTGATGACTTGCGTAACTAGAGACATTGCTCATCAGAGGTGTCGCTAGGGTTGGTGTCACCCGGGGCGGAATCTTTGGTGTCACCCGGGGTGACATCTTTGGTGTCACCCCCATGAAATCCAAGGGTGGGGGGATGGGGGTAGTAAACTCCAGTTAGATCACTGCTGCATGACCAGTGACTAATGTTTAGCAATGAGAACGTTTAAAGGCCATAAACCGAACTTTATTAATGATAAATAATCGTAGTAATATTGAAGAAATAAAAACTCCAATACCACTTTGAGTATAGGCAACAGATCCTACATTTATTCATCTTCAACAATGAAATAAAAAAAACTTGAAAAAGAAAAACGCTAGTTCCGATTTAACCTGGAGTACAGGTAACATCTCATAGAATCTGGTATTTAATTTCCTTGCCTTCAATCTTGCAAAATCATCTATCACATCAAAATCAATGATTTTCTCTATATAGGCCTATTTGTACTATGTAATCCTATAATAGGGTATATAGAAATGAAGGATTTTTGTCTTAGGTTGCTGCAGCATGGTTTTGGTCATTAGTGTTACCTTCTTTAGAGGTTCTATGGTGTCACCCCCTAAATGGTGTCACGTGGAGCAACACCTTCCCCCCCCTTACAACATGTCTGTTGCTCATGACATTAGCAGTGTGCTGAACAATTAAGTAAGAGTAGTGTTCAGAAACTAATGAGAGAACATTTTCCCAGATGAAGATTTTAGTTCTTTGGAAAGGTTACAATGTGTAATGTGCTAGATAATTCCAGGAGTGAGAGAGTGGGTGCCCTGCCTAACTGGTTTCATCATTGCTTTCTGAGGAGGAGATATGGGGAGAGAGAACATTAGTGAGAACCAGGAAATCCAAGTGCATGTGTGTGTGTGGGGGGGGGGCATAAAGAAATTGAGTGAGAAGAAGAGAATATGAGAGCACAGAAGGAGAGAAAGGAAAGGAAGGTCAATTGTACCAAAAAGTTTCATTTGTCTCATGTTTGTTAAAACATTTTGAATTAACTTTGTTGCATCTCTTAATTTTTAACGAGTGCTACAAGAATTAGTTTGTTGGTGGGAGGGAGGGAGACAACAGGTCAGCTTCTGGAGAGCTACTATAGATCACATAACACTAGAAAAGATCTGGTATTGCATGTGTACAACTCAGCCTGAATAAACATTCCATGCACATCAAGGGTCTCAAAATTTGGAACACCCTACCTGAAAGATAAAAAAAAAAAAAAAAAAAAAAAAAAAAAAAAAAAAAAAAAAAAAAAAAAAATTATCTACCAATAAATTTGAAAACAGAAATGTCACAAATTTGATGTATAATGATCATAAGCATTTACTTTGTCAGTTTAACCACTAGCTTATTCAGTTGTTACCCACCCATTGTAAACCGTCTTATGTATAGAAATTATTCCAGCTGAATTGTCATTGCATGATTTGCAAGGCATCTTATAATTCTCATATAAATACCTGTTCCACTATTAATAAGTAGTAGATCGTCTGCCTGAAATATTTCACATAATGAGGGGCTTTGCTTAGAATATACTACATAGATGTGATACCAGAGCTGAAGCGACGTTTGTAATTCTTGGTAATGTAATATAACCTTAACAGTCTGGTTGGTATAGTCTGTATATGCATGCCACTAAATTTCCTTTGAGTAAATGTGGCTCTACTTTTACAGCAAAAAATATTCCTGGTTAAAGGTTATAAATTGCACACTCCACTAAATTGTTAGAGAACATTGCATTTTTGGAAATGTTTGAATTTGTATGATCAAAGTTATTAGTTTTGAGAATTTCTTATTAATGAAATGCAATGTTTTTTAAAGCCCCATGTTATGCAGTGTGCCAGTTGCTATGTTGAGCTTGCCCCATATCTCAGATAAGGTGGTGTGATGCCTGAATGTTGAGCACCACTCCAGCTATTTCTCAGTTTTTACTCTGAGAGAGAGAGACTGTGGGCATGCTGCACAATGGCTCTGAGTATTCCTGTTCTCTGCCGTAGGGTTACGCCTGTATAGCTTCCTAAAAGAGTTGATGCGGTGGTTCTGCTCCCGCACTTCGTCGTTGTAGAACCACCAGTCTCTTTTGTGAGTGCAACCTGTGGACTTCTTTGGAATTGCGCACCTTGCTGCCTGGATGAGAACAGTGATTAGTTCCTGTTCAGCTGTATCACAGTCTTCGGATAGTGTGTATGTGGACCACCAGTAATGTAGATAATCCTAGAACACCTTCCAGTTGGCCCTTTTTACGTCCCATCTAGGAGGCAGCACAACTGTGGGAGGTCTGTTGATGTTGAAGGTGGTGATCACTGCAAAATTGTCACTGACAGGGTGAGGATGAGTTTCCCATGTGGCTCCTGCTGCGAGTTGTCTTGTCCTGAAGGTAAGGTCAAGACAGCCACCCAAAAAAGATGTGCGAGGTCTCCATTGTTTAGCAACTTTACCTCTGGAATATCATGTAAAAGCATTGCTGTGTGTCTGCCAGCAGCATTGGTAGCTGAGTGAGAGTGCAACATTGGGTGATGTGCATTGAAATCTCCACCCACAATAATACACTCAGTGCGTGCTAGCGCGAGTAGCTCTGCAATGTCGAGGGTGTGTCTTGGGTTCTTGTAGATGTTATAGATGGTAATGGGTGACCCAGGTATGTGTGCAGGGATGGCCTGTACCTCAACATCTTCCCCACAGTCCACAGGGTTGGCTATAACCTTGTGCGGTATTTTATCGGATACAAATACAGCTGTGCCTCTGCAGTGAACGCCCGTGTCCATGTGCCGAAAATACCCAACAAAACCGGGTAGTCTTGGGCATGTAGTCAGGACAGTCAGAGTTTCCTGTAGCAAGATGATGTCAACCCGATCCTGAATTACTGCCTCCAGCAAGAGGTGCTGTTTGCCCCCTAGGCCTTGAATGTCCCATTGTAGGACCTTGAGGGTGTGATTTGGTACAAAATTTATTCCATCGCTGTTGTTTCCTGAGTTGGGGACTGAGCCCTGCCTGCTCTGAGAACGTACAAATTCATGGCATCCACCGTCTCCTCCTCGGTCAGTAAGCACACACTCGGGAGCGTACTGACCATCTGCTGGAATACGCTCTGTTGTTCTGTGGAGCTGATTGTGTTGCAAATAAGATATGTGAACACCTTGATAAGTGCTACAAGATCCTCCCTGGTGAGGGCCTGCTTTGGCATTGGGTTCAAAACAGTGGATATTACCTGGGTTGCTGTGGTCTGTAGGGACTGCAGAATGTTGGATTTCTTTATTGTATGCACCGTGGCCTGTTGCTGTATACCTGGTTGGGTAGCCAGGATCTGCTGGTGAGGTGCCAGTTGAGCCTGTAAAGTGGCTGTGCTGGGTAAGGAGTGCCTACGTTACACAAATAACCCGCACGTAGAAGAGAGGAGCTTATGACGACGTTTCGGTCAGACTTGGACCATTTACATTTGTTATTTAGTGCCTGTGTTGTCGTGCTATGCCGGTGGGGGCTCGCTTAGTGCTGATTGCGTTGACCAGATGTACCCTGTTGACGCCTCCTGTTCCTCTTGTTTCTGTTTCTTTGTTGAGGTAGGGGTGCAGGAGGTTCCTGACCATGACGCCTGGTTGAGGCTTCGAGGGTTGGGAATTCCTGGGCATTGAGTTGGGTTAGCTGATGAGAGATCTGCGGTGTGGCAGGGTTCTCTGCACCCATCGTCTGCTGAGGGTGATGATCTGTCTTAGCCTGCCGCCGAGTTTTTGGAGTCTTCCAGGCTCCTTGAATTCTGGCGAGCCTCTCGGGCCATCGAGGATTCCAGGCATGGTGTTTCTGCCTGCAGTTCGGGCATTGTGGGGTGGGTGGCGATGCATTTTTCAGCATGGTGATGCATTCCTCGGTAGGGTGGCGCTGGCTGCAGACACCGCAGATTACTCTGTTCGGACAGAGTGCACCCAGGTGTCCATAATGCTGACACTTGAAACAGTGAACTGGTTCTGCCGTGAAGGTCCTGACATCGTACCTGCCCCAAGAACCGAGGTCCAGCTGGGATGGCAGTGGTCCTACATGCTGTATGAGGACCTGTCGGGTTGGTGCGTTGCCTGCCGTCTTTGCCTTGAGACGTTGAGCTGACACCACACTGGGGTGAGCTGCTACTGCCTCGATGGGCATCATCAGCAGGTATTGCATCACTACACCCTTGGTGATCTTTTGCTGAGAGTCCAGTTCCTCCAGGGTGAATGAGCGATCTGTCTCCATGACTCTCTTCAAGGTGGTGTACATTTCCTTGTTCAGAGGAGTCAATATTGGTTCTCCCCTCAAGTTGAACCATATCTTGAACTTCAGGTTGTCGTGATTCCAGGTATGAAACAACGCCATAGTGGGTTCTGTGGTCCCCATAAGACTTCACCTTGAATTTGCCAGGTCGGTTGAGCTGGTTTGCCTGCTCCTTGGACGGACGACGCTTCTTGTTGTTGTCCACAGTGGTCCAACTTCCTTGGTTCTCTGGGGGAGGGGTGTTTATTTTCTCCCCTGTTTCCATATTCGCTAGCTCCATGGTTGGAACTGATCAGATATGCTACAATGTGAGCAGGATCTTCCTCTTCCTCTGATGACATTGAGTGGTCTCGCAACTTCTTCGCTAGAATTGCGCCCCACATTTCCAAATCTGAGTCCTCTTGTCGTGTTCATGGAGCATTGTGGCCTCTTCTTTTCGGCAGAAGCCATGTGCCTATCTAGTGATAAGGTAGCGTACTCCGTGAACTGAGTGTGTGTCTAGGTGTGACTCTGTCACAAACAGGTGTGGAGTGTGGAGACTTGTACTGTTGGAAGGAGAGGTGCTGGCTGGTAGAAGAGGTCACGTCCTTCTCGGATCAAACGATTCTCACTTGAAAAAGTTGTCCAAGGTGCTTTCCCTTCTGTACCAAGATGCTTTTGTGTTGCAGTATCTGACAGAGTGAATATCAAAATGGTATACAATACCGACAGGTTGGTAGGTAAGAGACATGGGCAACAGTTAGGCAACTTTATTTCTAAACGTTTCACCTAACTGCCAACCTGTTGGTATTACAGTGGTCCCTCAATAATCGTCCGTCCTGAAAGTCGTCCATTTCGGAAATAGTCCTGTTATTTCGTCTAAACATTGGCTCGCAAATGGTCTGTTAACTCGCTAATCGTCTTTTGTCCTGGACGTATACTCACGGCTCCGAGCCGTTCCCACCCAGTGTGCCATTGTTTACCAGTGAGCGACGGTCCCCTCACGTGTTCATACAAAATATTTCATAATATTCCATTCATTTTAGTGCTTGCAAGTGCTAAATAAGCTACCATGGCTCCAAAGAAAGCTCCTAGTGCCAGACCTTTGGTAAAGGTGAGAAATACGACTGAATTTAAGAAAAACATCATTGAACAATATGAAAGCAAGAGTTTCAGCAGGAAGAGCAACAGATCGCAGCTCAGAATCTTGCTGCAGAGGAGGAGGAAGAGAGATGGAAGAAGGTGCCTTTTCAGAAATTAAGGAGATTTTTGAAATGTGGGGTAGGATGGAAAGATTTATGGAGAAACATCACCCTGAGAAGGATGCTGCAAGCCATATCGGCAACTTGTACAGTGAGAGTCTTGGCCCATTTTAGGGAAGTTTTAAAGAGACGCCAGAGACAGAGCTCTCTGGGCAGTTTTTTGCGAGACAGGACTCCAGTGACTCTCAAGCTGGTCCTAGTGGCATTAAAAAACAGAGAAGAGAAGTAACCCCAGAAAAGCACTTGGTACCTGAGGTGTTGATGGAAGGGGATTCCCCTTCCAAACACTAAATCAATGTCTCTCCTCCTCCAGTCTTCCATACACTAAGAAGAATTGCCAATAATGGTAAGTGTTATGCTGTTAATGTTTCATTCATCATGTGCCATTGTATTGTTTATGTACTACATCTATATTTCATGTAAAAATTTTTTTTGTTTAATACTTCTGGGTGTCAGGAACAGATTAATTGTATTTACATTATTTCTTATGGGGAAAATTGATTCGAAAATAGTCTATTTCGATAATAGTCCCACTTCCAGGAAAGGATTATGGACGATAATTGAGGGACCACTGTATATACCATTTTGATATTCACTCTGTCAGACACTGCAACATAAAGGCATCTTGGTACAGAAGAGAAAACACCTTGGACAACTTTTTCAAGTGAGAATCGTTTGATCTGAGAGGGACATGACCTCTTCTACCAGCCTACACCTCTCCTTCCGACAGTATAAGTCTCCACACTGTCGCTTAGGGTGATGGACTGATTACATCATTATATCTCTACTGCTCCTGCCTATTTTCTGTACTCGACTGAAGAAGCCTACTGTGTAGGCAAAGCGTTTGGAAATAAGGTTGCCTAATTGTTGCCCATGTGTCTTACCTACCAACCTGTTGGTATTGTATGCCATTTTAATGGAAATATAAACACATATGCAGTATAATGTGATTCTTTATTGACAACGTTTCACCCACACAGTGGGCTTTTTCAAGTCACAAACAGATCTACCTGTTTGTGACTCGAAAAAGCCCACTGTGTGGGCGAAACATTGCCAATAAAGGATCACATACTGCATGTGTGCTTATATTTCCATTGTGTCGGTATTTTATACCATTTATTTCCATGCCATTTTGATATTCAGTAGGACTGTTGGCCCATGCTAGGCAGGTCCTTCATAATCCATCCCACTAGCAGAATATTTGCCCACCCCAATTTTCAATGCTACTCAAGCAATAAGAATATAAGAAAGGAGGAACACTGCAGAATAAACACTACCCAAGCAATTAGCATTGACAATTCTATTTACTCACGTGCAAGTCCCACTCAAATCCAACCCCTTTCACTCATGTACTTATCCAACTTAAATTTGAAACTACCCAAGGTTTTAGCTTGGGTAGCATTGAAAATTGAGTAGGGAAAAATATTCTGTTAATGTGATGGATTTTGAAGGACCTACCTAGTATGGGCCAGGAGGCCTACTGCAGTGTTCCTCCTTTCTTATGTTCATATGTTCTTATGTTCCAACCCCTCTCACTGATGTATTTATCCAACCTAAATTTGAAACTACCCAAGATTTTAGCTTCGATTGGACCTTGGGTAGCTTTAAAAAGAGATTGGACAAGTATACGAGTGGGAGGAGCATGTATGTATATACAATACATATTTTATGATGTTTTCATTTGTTTTATGATTGTTCATGGTTCAATGGGTTAAGGAAGCAGTATTGTATTAGATTTCCCTACAATATACTGGGGCACCAAACATTCGCGATTTTTCAACATTCGCAAGGCTCTTGATCCCCTAACCCCTGCAAATGTTGAGGGAGACCTGTACAGTACACTACTTAATAAATATTTAAAAATATACCAGAAATTTTATAAACGGTGCAAAGGTGACATTAAAACAATATCAGTGATGGTTGACACAAACCCACTACCATTATAGTATGCTCCTCACTTACCAACAAATTCATTTACTGATGTGGTCTTAGGAACGGAACTCCATCGTTAAGTGAGGAGAGGCTGTATTTCTCGTTGTTTTCTGTATGTAAAACTATAGTTATTCTCTATAAAATGTAGTTTTTGTTAATACTTTTGGGTGTTTGGAACGGATTAATTGGATTTACATTATTTCTTATGGGAAATGTGTATTACTTTGGCTTTCGTCCATTTTGGATTTTGACCCACCTTCTGGAATGGATTAAGGATGAAAACCAGGGGTCCACTGTATTCAGTCAAACTAAATATTACATGAAGTTCCAGATACATTTTTCTTTGGCAATATATTTGAAGCTAATGAAGATGATTTTTTTTTTATCCTTGAGGTAGGTTTTCTCAGATGGACTTGCACAAACCTTGTAGTGTAAGCCTTAGCTGGCCACTTTTGCCTCACCCTCTCCTGTGCTTATGTTTTAGAGCAAAAATTAAATGTGTAAAGGTTATAATTATAATTTATAACTGAATAAGACAATATCTTGTCACAGACAATGCATTCTTCTGACTACCCTCTTGCCAGGGAAGTTAGAAATGATTAGTCTAATAATGAATGACTTGCACTTGGTAGTAGTTGCAATCATTCATTAGCAAAATTAATGTAAATAAAAAAAATCTCCCCCCCTCTCTCCCCTCTCCCCCCTTTCCCCCCAAAAATTTGTTTAGGTTTCAAGGTATCGATAGTGCATGTAAACATTACTTCGGAGCCCCTAATATGCTGACTTTCATTATATTCACAAAAATTTGTGGTTATAGTTCCCAACTACTAGGCAAAATTTGGGTATTAGTTTACATTTTACAATACATACAACCTATGTATACCATGGAATATAAAAGGATTTTTGATGCAAATTATTTTGGGAGATGTTAACAAAAATAGTACATCTTAAATGCACAGGATGTCTGGCCCAGTCAGCACTTAACATTGAGTTGTCACATGCCTGGCTTACTGTAAAGATGCATATCTACTAATGGCAGAATAAGGAAGTTAGGTTTAGTTATTTTTTTGTTAGGGTAAAAAAAAAAAAAAAAAAAAAAAGTAACTACAAAACTAACTTGATATTGTAAAGTTCAAACTATAATAGCCAAAACCCACCAAGGAGTAGTACTCATACCAAGAGGGGCTAAACCAGTATGGGTTAGTCTAATTTAAAAGATAATAGTATATATGTACTATCTAGTCAGTGTTGCCACACTAATGACTTGTCTAAAGTTTGCAGTTAGGTAAAATAAGACTGTTTCCTTAACTTTTATATTAAAATTTAACAATTTCTTTGCAATTTTGGCATTGATAGAGTATATATACACAGTTTTTTCACTTGTACTAATCAAATTCCTTTTTTTTTTTTTTTTTTAGCCAGTACAAAAAAATGTATATTTAATCATATCCCTGCCGTAATTAGTCCAGATAACAGAGCATTTACTGTATAATATTGAAAAAAATATAAAAAGATTGCCTATGCATGTGCAATATTAAATATATGACAAGAATTTGATTATTTTCCATAAGGTTGTAATTCGTTAAAAGAAAAAATATCCTTTGCATTTCCATGTTGGATTTATTGCTCCTTTAGTACAGGTCGGCCATCACTAATCCATCAATCAGTTATCCAGCTCCATCAGTAATCCAGCACTAATTTCAGCTAGCATAATTTCAAATTTCATTATGCTGACTCAAATTTCATTATTATACTAACTCAGAAATTGTGCAGATGGTTGTAAATCCACAGCAAGCCAGTGGAGAAGAAAGCAGGGATAAAAATGAGGAAGATGTAGCAGAAAGTCTCTCTATTGATAGGTTAATTAAGTGTATTCTAACCTAACCACTCTGTAATCTGGCAAACTCAGTAATCCGTCACACTACAGGTCCCAATGATGCCAGATTAGTGATGGCCGACCTGTATATCAGATTGAAGGTATAGCACTACGACTCATAACTAAAAGAAATTTTAATGTATGTAATTTTGAAGCAATTAGATCTTTCGTCAGATAATCTGTACGCCAGTCAAATTTACCCAGTGAATTTTTTAATTTTTTTTAAACACTTAAATAGGTGATAGACATTTCTTGAAATGGGTTAGTTAATATGCATTTTCAAAACCCAAAAGAATCAGTCGAGGTTATCATATGTAATGGGTGTACCAGTCCATGAGTGTTTGTTGTCTCATTATGATGGGAAAAAAATTCATCACAAATATTGATAAATTAATGATTATTAGACAGTTTACACCCAGTATATGTTTTCTTTTGATACACAGTACGCAAGCCTCAAGTATTTTTCATAGCACCTATTACTGACCCTACTACAGTCTCTTTAAATATTATACTGTATTAAAAAATTTTTGTATGTTGTATCCCAATTTGTGACTATATTAGCAAGTTGCCAGTTTTAGTTTAATGAATATCAAAAAAAGAACCTTGCTATTTTCAGAAAACTCAATAAATCATATCAGGGTCTTACGAAAGTATATCACATCACTTACTTTCAATAATTGAATAGCAGGCATATGGCAAAATATTTAGCAACCATGCATTTGACACCTTGGTACTATATGTATATATATAAAGCAGACATACTTTAAATACAAAATTTGTTTAAAAGAATTCTAAAAGATGTCCCATACGTCCTCAGATGCAAATATCAATGAGGATATCTCTTATACACATAAGTTGCGAGCTTGATGTACTATTGCAGTAAGCAGATACTGGCTACTAAAAGATCATCTGTAATACAAACTAAGTCTCCCATGAAAGAAGTTATTCCATAATCATTAAAAGTCTATAATGGATATAATTATTTTGCCATTTATGTCCTCTGATGAAAGGACACTAGCACCTACTGTGCCTGCTCAAAGATAAAGACCTATACGTATAAATATCATGCATAATATTTTAGTTAACATAAAATATAGCAAGAAAGCCTACGCAAGAGTCCTGCTCTTATGACAATCTTGTCCATTACCTTCAAAAAAGTCAAATATCTCTCAAAACTACAGGCCCTCTTCTGAAGTGATAGAAAATCTCTTATGCTGTACCATGTATCTAAAATCTCCCTCTTTGTTTGCTAAAATAATGGGCCATGAAACTGGACCTGCAGAGACATAACAATGTGACTTTATTGGACACATGCATCAGTTATATATTGTCTTGATGCAGAGGAAAATGGCACCCTACTGTAAATAAATTGCATCCACAATTAACGAAGTCTTCATAGATACGCATAGGTGTGTAAAATGTAAGTCCTAAGTTCTTCACCATACTCTGATGAGCTTTAAACAAGATGAGTGGTCTAGAAACAATATTTAGTACTACCATATGTCAATATCTGGTAAGTCTTTCCACCAAATCTTGCTGTACATCAACATTAGTGATGTTATTAGCAATACAATATTATCACAGTGCCATGAGTGCCTAACATAGATGCCAGGCATCTGCAGAGATGCAATCATTATCTATCAATGATAAAACTTTGAATTACAAAATACTACTATGATTTATGGATTAACAGAAATATATGATGGACTACAGGCAATTCCATAATCATTTACATCTGTAAATGTCCAGCACAATGATGAGCACAGTACAGTATGTTGTAAAAGTAATACAGATACTGTATTATAAGAAATTCCCAAGTGTATACATGTATATGTTTGATATATGAAGCTGCTGTACCTTTATCACAAATCAGCACATTTTCTTTATTCTAATGTTTAATATCAAGAAATGCTGTAAAATACTTTATAAACAAAAATATTACATTTTGCAGATAAAATTATTAATGAATTATCCCACACACTATACATTCAACTGATCTTACTTTAAGACATTTGGGTAAGATTTTAATTATCAAATATCACGTGTAACCTATTTTAAAAATATTGCATGTTGCAAATCATATCATGGTAACAGAAAGGTACCTCATTTTTCTTTGTTGTAACTGAATCACTAACACAAAAACTGATGATCCTTATAGGACTATTCTGCAGCACCCTGACTTTCAATAACCTACACACATAAGCAGGTATTTAAAGTGATGTTCCTTACAGGATTTATACATGGTACACTACCCAGTTTTGACTTAACATTTCATCCCTGCGGCTGTTCTGCAAGTCCTTTTCCTTCAGTATATCCACATGCAATATCACATACGTATTTAGCATTGTATCACTGGGCTTGATACCAGGTGCATTTGATATCTAATAACATTTTGATAAAAATATTATAGTATTTGCAGGCAGAGGCCAAAGGAAGTTATATTTTCAGTTTCCATTTAAATTTATTTTTTTATTTACTGCTCAGAAATAACAATCTTTTAGATATATACGAACATCGATAATATCGAGTCGGTCATTCAGTGCTTGTTATTTACACCTTTACCTACAAAAAGTCATGATCGGTTGAATCAGTCGGTAAAGGGGTCCCAAGTGTGCTATTACTATCATTTGTTGTTAATGACAAATCCAGTGGCGCAGATGTTGCACATGCTGGTGTAGAGAAAGTGGAAGGAGTAGGTGGTGGTGTAGCCTTCAAGGAATAGGATGAAGATTCTGGGGAAGATGTAGATTCTGAAGAAGAAGAAGAGGCTGAGGAAGTAGAGGGAGATTTTGAGTGTGATGTATGAGTGATTGTAGGCACAGGATCAGTCTTATGATCCTCGATGCAAAATGTTGCCGAGTTTACAATTGGCCTTGAAACTGGAGTAGAGCTGGTACTTATTCTAGGACTGGATTGTGATTGAAGTGAGGATGTAGCAGCTATGAGCTCATCATCCTGAACTAGCTCAAAAGACTCAATTTCAGTAGTTCCATTGAGAGAACAGGGAGGAAAAGAAGCCTCTGTTGAATCTTCTTTCTTCAGTAAACTTTCTTCTGCATCAACCACTGTACATTCATCAGTAGAAATGAAGCTCCTGTTTTCTGTCTTGGAACTTTCTGTAATTGACACACAACTTTCTGTGGCATGCATGGAAGACACAGCAGGTGGAGAGGGTGGCACTTGAGGTTCCTCTGGAGGTGGTGGAGTACTTTCAGATGAAGAGTCTCGTGGGGAAGGATCTCCGGAAAGTGTCACCCTGCTGGGTGTGGCTCGGGAGTGTGTTGGAGAGCCTCTGGTAGAAGAAGCTTGGGACTGTGTAGGAGAACAGTACTTGGCACGGATGTGTAGGAATGGGTCTGTAGACTTAATGTTAAATACAGTCACCTGAAAAATTAATTTATGTATGAGGGATTATTTTATATATACACACATCAGATGGTGTAATATTTCAGCATATAATGTTTTAGAAACTAAAAAATGTAATGCAAAGTCATTGCACTAATAATGTTTAAAAGGAAGTTCTAAATTGGCAGTGAGATGCAAATGTTTAACCCTTTGAGGGTCGGTCACGTACATGTACGTCATAACAGCTGGGGTTGGTCATGTACTTAAATGAGTAAATTCTAGCGCCTTCAAATTGAGCGGGAGAAAGCTGGTAGGCCTACATGTGAGAGAATGGATCTGCATGGTGAGTGTGCACAGTAGGAAAAAAATCAGGTACCTGCATTGCATTGTGGGAATGCCATTTCAGGTAAGAAACTCCTCACTTCCCGGCAAATTGGGACTTATTTTCCCAAGTGACAGTTTTAACACAGATTGTAGAGTCAATAAAGATGAATTTCATGGTTTTGAGGAGTTTGTGATTGAAAGCGATGCTCAGTAAACCAGAAGGAAGAAAGGACGAGATGAGAGGGAGGAAGGAAAGAAGGATGGAGGGAGAGAAGATAGGTAAGAAGGAGGGAAGGTAGGAAGGAGGGAAGGTAGGTAGGAAGGAGGAAAGGAAGAAAGGTAGGAAGGCAGGCAGGCAAGGGCTCTGGTGACCTGGTGGCTAAAGCTCTCGTTTCACATGGCGAGGGCCTGGGTTCGATTCCCAGCCAGGGTAGAAACATTGGGCATGTTTCTTTACACCTGTTGTGTATGTTCTCCATCAGTAAAATGGGTACCTGGGTGTTAGTCGACTGGTGTGGGTAGCATCCTGGGACACTGACCTAATTTGTCCGAAATGCTCAACATAACAAGGGGCTTTGTATATAGTAGTATGTCATTGAAGTCAGCTAGGCCAGTATACCATGTACATGTAGTAAATAAAGATAGTTATTGTTAAGGATGATCCAGACGGCCATCAACCTAGGATAACCCAAAAAATTCAGTCAGTGACTTACTTCCATGTGGGTTGGTGGGGTGGGGAAGACATGTGTGTTGTTGAAGGCATTGAGAGTTAGTGAAGGTGTAATGTGTCAGTGACACTAGCCACGCTGGTGATTCAGCATATTTACAAGTCCATCCACATGCAACAACAAGCTTCCAGAACCTCTACCAGTTCTAGGAACGTGTCCAGTGACTAGATTTGTATATATATATGATAGAAAAAATAGTAATAAGCAACATTTTTTATTGTTGGTTTGTGTAAACTTGTTTTGTAAACAATATAATGACAACAATGTTTGTGTGGTTATTGTGTAGCATACAATGAGTGAATGTACAAAATATGGCTTATGCTGGTCTCACAGGCCATAAAAGTTATTGAAAAAATAAAATGTTAAACAATAAGAAAAAAGTAGAAAAAATAAATGATTACCACCTGACCGACAGTCGGCAATGTTGCCATAAATGGGTCACTTTCTATCAACTTCGTGTTTCTTTATCTCGGCAAGTATTGATCGCAAAAATTTTTTTTTACTTACACTAACAAAAATAAGAAGATTTTGGTAAGAAGATTTTCTCCTTTCTCTCTCTCTCACTCTCACTCTCACTCTCACTCTTACTCTTACTCTTACTCTTACTCTTACTCTCACACTCACACACTCACACACTCACACCCCAGTGATGGTTTAGGATTGAGGCTCTCGACCCTCAAAGGGTTAATGAATAAAGTCGAATATTGGCTAGTGAAAACAGGTAATGAAACTCGGGCTGAAAAATAGAGAAATGCACTAGCTAGTAGACCATATTAGTAGCTCACAAGCCACTTAGTACATGGCTACTAAATTTCTACTGGAGATTATTAGCACTGCATCTCACCTTCAAGACCACAGTATGGTGTCTGGAGCATACTCGCATCCTTATGGAACAAAGGCTGCGGCAGGTGTCCTATGCTAGGTGAGTCACGTGAGAAGTCCTTGCTTCCGGGTCTATACAAGTATATAGATATCAAGGTTGTCCCTTGCATATTTTATACAGTTCATTGCTTACCTTCACTTTGAACATTTACTTTAAACAGTAAAGAAGAGCTCTGGAAATAAGCCACACCTTGACTTTATTGGATTATTTTAGGTTTATCTACATAATGTGCCATTAATGCATGCCTACATTGACTATGTGCCCTCAGATCCATTGTACAAATTTATAATACTGTGTGTAAAAGCTTGTCTGAATTTAGCTTATTAGGTGTATTATGTTAGGAAATGCCACCACAACACCAAGTGGTGTTGAATCACTTCCCCAAACTGGAGAATCTTTGTATAGACCCCAGCTGAAGCAACATGCTACCAGCACATATGTAAGAAATATGGCCATACTGGGTATGTAATGGTCAAAGATACTGTCATGATTGTAAACAGACTTAAATGCAGTTAGACGAAATTTCTGTTAATGACATTTTGCCTATGTATTGAGCTTTAAGTTACAAAGAGAAATCTGGTATGAGAATGTTCGTAAAGTAGTTTATAGTGGAGAACTAGTGTGGTGCACATCAAATCTTTGCAATTTCCAAGGCTCCAAAGTTTTGTGGCAAGAGGTTCAGCTAAATTGTAAACACCATTCCATTCTGGTTGAAGTTGGAAACACGGATGTACGCACTTCCAAGTAATTTTCTTTTCAAAGTTGTCCTCCTTTTCTATTGTGCACTGCTGCAGCATGAAGTGCATTGTAAATATTATGGCTACTACTACTGGTCTAGTTGATCAAGTGGCTGTGGGAATTATGATGTACGGTAGGCCTTATATTACACTGTACTAGTTACGTTCCTGAAAATGCCGTGTTTGATAAACTGAAGAACTTATGGGGAAAATAGGGACCACTGGAAAATCTCTACATACACATGCATGCGAGAGCTATTAAATCTCTACACCAAATTCATTTTAAACCAGCAAATATTAGAGCCTACAAGACTAGAAAATACGCTGGACTTCATCTTCACTAACAACAATGATCTGATACATGTTATAACCATATCAAAGACAATTCACACAGATCACAACATAAGATGTACAGACATGTATGCACAAGGCTCCTGAGCAGCAAAATGTGATCAGTTATGAGGGTGCCTTCACAAAATTCAACTTCGATAACAAAAAATATACAATGGGAACAAGTCAGCCATGTCCTAAATGAAACAACATGGATCCGAACCTTTGCCTAGAAAATAACCCTGGCACTTGAGGTCTGCTCAAGGCACATTCCATTAAGAAAAGAGAAGATGTAAACTAGAAAGAAAGATGCTCAATATACAGGTGAAGGTGAAGAATCACAGAGCTGCTGAGAAGGGCCAATATATCTGTAATACATAGGGAGGCACTGGTCAGAGAAAGAGCAAATATCAAACTAAAGTTTAAGGAATCTTACAGGAGACAAGAATCTCGGGAACAACTAAAGGCTATAAAGAAAATTGAAAAAAAAAAAAAAAAAAAAATTACTACTAATGCCAAATTTAAGGGTAAAACAACATCCAGTATTGGGGCCCTGCTTATGCAAGATGGGACTTGCACAGATGACAGCAAAGAAATGAGATACTAAAGTCCCAATATGGCTAGGCTTTCAGCGAGCCGTTAACCAGACTAACGGTATACAATCTAAATGAATTCATTATGACAGACCCAAAATATGGTCATCTCAAAAATCACTGATATCCTAACACCACAAGGCTTCGAAAAGACAGTAAATGACATGCTTATGTACTCTGCCCCAGGCCCAGATTTGTGGAACTGTTTATCAAAAACTGCAAGAAGCCCCTGTCATGTGCTTTCAGCATTCTATGGAGAGGGAGCATAAACACTGGTCATCTCACATTCTAAAAACAACAGACATAGCCCCACTGTACAAAGATGGCAGTAGAGCAATTGCAAAGAACTACAGACCAATAGCACTAACATCCCATATCATTAAAATCTTCGAAAGAGTTCTAAGAAGCTACCCTCACCTATGAACGAGGTCCAGGGTAGAAGCTCGCCCTGTGTGAGGATCCAGTCTAGTCTCCAAGCCTGGCAGTGTGAACAAGGAAAGGTGAGATGCTAGGAGGGCTTGGAAAAGGCCCTACCTGTGGGAGCACCAGTCCCAGAGAAAGGAATGGCTCCCAGAAATGGTGCCTAGCATTGAAGTCCCCTATAACAAGTGCTGGACCATGGAGTTGCTCAAAGTAATGGGTAAACTCACTGTGTTACTGACCTGCCTGGATAGTAAATCAGGAAGGTACA
The DNA here is from genome assembly GCF_038502225.1 of Cherax quadricarinatus. NCBI lineage: Eukaryota > Metazoa > Arthropoda > Malacostraca > Decapoda > Parastacidae > Cherax > Cherax quadricarinatus. The sequence goes on along the minus strand of NC_091309.1, from coordinate 37,095,789 downwards.
CTTCTGAGTGCCCAAGGCAACTCGCACAGCTAGAGTTTCTATCGCCCCATTCTCATAGGCCTGGAGGGAGAGGGGTCATGTTCTGGAACCAGCTACACACAAGAAGAGCTAGGCCACCCCCCCCCCCCCTTCAAGGCTATCCTGATGGTAAATGGTAAAACCAGACAGCTGAACAGAATGAGGAGGATGTAACCATGTCTCGGAGAGGCCCACCGCTAGTGGTTGTATCTCAGCCAGATACTTCTGAAGGTTTGGGAGCTTCCCCAATATCAAACAGACGTTCCAGAGAAGAAAAACAGAAGAGCGAAAATGAGTCGTGTGTGAGCTAAGAAAGCTGATGAGGTGAGGAAGAACCAAGAGACGTGCATTCACAAAAATTGAGCCCTGTAAGGAGGAGTGAAGCGCTTCCTCTGCCAAAAGGAGGACAGGATGAAGAAATGAAGCCCATGCAGACGAGAGTGAAACAGCTGAATCTTCAGTAGGGAAGGGTCCTGAAACTTGGACAGGCTGGGGCTGGGGTTGAGAGGAAATGGAGGGGGAGGACTTCTGTGAGGAGTGAGGTTCTGGGTCAAACAAGAAGCCCAATTGGACTGGGTGAGGTACCGAATTTCAAGTCGGTTTTGAATCTGCGCCACCTTGACAGCAAGACGCCCATTGTGAAAAAAGAGCAGTGTGAGCAATAACTTCTGCAGTAGAAGCCAGGTCTGAAGACAACTTGAAATGTTGTTCCAGAGGTGGGAAATCTTCTGAAGGAAGAGATAGTTCTGCAAGAGCTGCAAAACGATATGAAACAGGGATATTAGCCCTCACAGTGGTGAAGAACGGGTGCCTTGGTCACACTGGTGCTGGGGAGATGCCCTTCGTGGGGCCCGCTGGAGACAGAGGCAAGGGCCAACGGCCTGTGGCTGGTTTCACGGACCGCAGGCTGGAGTTGCATTTATTGAGTGAAAGGGACTGGGCCTTGGCTGAGTTTGCCAAATTAATAACCTGGCAATATGCCAGGCAAAACCAGGACGTGACCTTGTGGGTCCCTTTACAAAAGTAGCATGAGACTGGGCAGATACAGGCAGTGCCATCTTCGACTGCTGGGTGAAAACTGTTAAAGTTTGCACATTAACCTTGCATGGGCATAGAAACAGCTCTCCGTGCCCTGAAGAAACATATCTGACACCGGAGTAGAGGTAAAGTACATGTATAAGGAAGGATGAGAAACCTAAGATAGCCAAAAGTCGCAAATTCCGGGAGAGCACCCAAGAAACATACGCGAACCATGTGATATCGGGCGGGGTTAGTTGAGAGGCTCCAAACCTCTTAAATCTAAATAGAGCCCTCCCCTCATTAAAAACCAACTAAGAAAACTTAGAATGGATCAACTCTGCTGAGAGGGATGAGGAAATTGGTCCAGTCTTGCCATGGCAACAACCAGTAGTAAAGATTGAGGAGTGGACCTCCCAGCAGACAACACTCCACTTACCTAGGACATGATTGGCATTAAGCGGTAAATTTCTGGCCAGAAAACACTTGCAGTGAAGCTGGAGTCTTAGAGCAGCACCCCTACTAAGAGTTGCTGGACACCCCCATTCATGCAGGCCTTGCCTTGCTGAAAGGAGAACCACTGATGGCATTGGTGACTTCCCATGGATTGGTGAAGGGTGTACCACCATCCTTGGGATACACAAGAACTACCTTTACATCTGGAGTAACTTGGGGTGGAGAAGGAGCCGAGTCTAGACATTTTGGGCCCAATAGAGACCTGGTTCTGTCATCAACCTCAAGGGCCCATTTATGTATCACAGTAAGGGGCACAGTAGCCATATCATGGGCCAGAGGTGAAGAAAATAGTCAGCTGAGAAGGGTCCACCCCACTGGGGCAATGGATATTCCAGCCTAACTCGCCAGAAACAGGCCAAACACCACCACCTGATAGGAAGGAAGCACTGTAGAACACAAACAATAAAAGAGATATGGTTTACCTGGAGTTAACCTGGAGAAGGCTTCAGGGGTCAATGCCCCCGTGGCCCGGTCTGAGACCAGGCTTCATGGTGGATCAGGGTCTAATCAACCAGGCTGTTATTCTTGGCCGCACACAAACTGACGTACAAACCACAGCCCGGTTGGTCAGGTACAGACTTTAGGTGCCTGTCCAGTGCCTTCTTGAAGACAGCCAGGGGTCTTGGTAATCCCCCTTACGTATACTGGTAGGCAATTGAGCAGTCTTGGGCTCCGGACACTTATTGTGTTGTCTCTTGGTGTACTCGTGGCGCCCCTGCTTTTCATCGGGGGAATGTTGCATCTCCTGCTGAGTCTTTTGCTTTCACAGGGAGTGATTTTCGTGTGCAGGTTTGGTACCAATCCGTCCAGGACCTTCCAGGTGTATATTATCATGTGTCTGCCTGTGTTTTAGGGAATACAGATCAAGGACCTTCAACCATTCCCAGTAGTTTAGGTGTCTTCTCGTACTTGTGTGCCATGAAAGTTCTCTGTATACTCTCCAGGTCTGCAAAGTTGCCAGCCTTGAAGGGGGCCATTAGTGTACAGCAGTATTCCAGCCTAGAGAGAACAAGAGATTTGAGAGAATCATCATGGGTTTGGCATCCCTAGTTTTGAAAGTTTTCATTATCCATCCTATCATTTTCCTAGCGGATGAGGTAGATACACTGTTGTGGTTTTTGAAGGCAAGATACTTGGACATTATCACTCCCAGGTCCTTCACATTAATTTTCTGCTCTGTTGTATGGTTAGAATTTATTGTATACCCTGACACACATTTAATTTCTTCGTTTCCCATATCTGAGTAGTTGATATTTCTCCTTGTTGAACTTCATATTGTTTTGAGTGGCCCATTCGAAGATTTGGTTGATGTCCGCTTGGAGTCTCGCGGTGTCTTCGATGGAGGTCACTGCCATGGTAATCTGGGTCTCTTCCGCAAAGGAAGACATGGAGCTATGGCTTACATCTGTCTGTCAGAAATGCAGAAATGAGGATGAGGAATAGAATGGGAACAAGTACTGTGCCTTGTGGAACAGAGCTATTTACCATGGCTGCCTGGGACTTTACTCTATTTACTATTACTCTTTGTATTCTATTTGTTAGGAAGTTGTAGATCCGTCTACCAACTTTTCCCGTTATTTCTTTATCACGCATTTTGTGTGCTATTACACCATGATCACACTTGTTGAAAGCTTTTGCAAAGTCTGTGTATACTGCATTTGTATTTTGTTTATCCTCGACAGCATCCAGGACCTTGTCATAGTGGTCCAGTAGCTGGAACAGGCAGGAGTGGCCTGCTCTAAACCTATGTTGCCCTGGGTTGTGTAATTGCTGGGTATCTAGATGGTTGGCTATCTTGCTTTTTAGAACCCTCTACAAGGTTTTTGATATGGGATGTTAGTGCTACTGATCTGTAGTTCTTTGCAATCGCTTTGCTGCCACCTTTGTGGAGTGGGGCTATGTCTGTTGTTTTTAGTGTGTGTGGGATGACTCCTGTGTCCATGCTCCCTCTCCATAAAATGCCGAAGGCACGCGATAGGGGCTTCTTGCAATTCTTGATGAACACTGAGTTCCAAGAGTCTGAGCCTGGGGCAGAGTGCGTGGGCATGTCATTGACCCTTAAACGGTCCAAAGAGATTGACGTTCAAATTCGTAGTGCTACAAAAGTAGATCTAGTACTTTTTTTGACATATTTTCAAATATAACAAAAAAATATGTAGGTAAGTTTTTTTTACACGTTTTCAAATGTAAAACAAAAAAGATCTACATTTTTTTTACATACTTTCAGATGTTGAAAAAACAGTCTTGTGGCGTTAGAATAATATCCAAAATTTTTGGGAAGGCCACATTTTGGGTTTCGTTCATAAAATTCATTTGGATTGTCGACCCTTAGTCTGGGCAGTGGCTCGCTGAACACTGAGTCATGTTGGGACTTAAGTATCTCACTCGTTTCTTGGCTATCATCTGTGTATGTCCCATCCTGCCTAAGCAGGGGCCCAATTCTGGATGTTGTTTTTCCCTTAGATTTGGTATTTTTTTTTTTTTTCAATTTCCTTTGTCTTTTGGTGTAAGTTGCTTACACCATCTGAACTACACCCAATCTCCACTCACCATATGGTCTCCATTCAGTGGCAGTAAAAGTCTGTGGAAGATGCTCTTGTGATTCTTTAGAATGGCTGTTACCCATATCAGGACAATGTGGTCACTCGGTTCTTTACTAGACTGATCCACTAGTGATGGGTTATATGCATGATTTAGATTATTAAATATCGTTTGGAAAAATTTTACAATACAAGTTTCCTTGCAGACATAAACTATTAACACTGAGGCAGTGTTTTTATATCAGATATCCCACAGAATGAGTCCTAGTTGACCTTGGATTTTGTGTTAACACACATTATCTCCAGCCTGTCTCATTATGCCCCTGGGACTCCATTTTTTTCATTATTCAGATGATGCCATTCTTTGTGGTAGTTGTTTAGAGTTGTTAGAATGGTCTAAAGACCTTGTATCCTTCCACCTCAGAGAGCTCCAGGTTACCCTCATACATATGTGTCACTTTTTCTTATGAACAAGAATACAATGTTAATCAGATTTTGGAATGCCTCACAGCTGTAGCCCTGCCTGGTGATCCAGATGTTTTACTTCCTAGCTCAGAGATTACCCATCTCCTTTCTTGCAGTGTCCCAAACACAAGTCAGACCACCTTAATTCAGCTTCAGGCACTCTCCATCAGGATAGGATTCCTGTTATCTGCTTATACCAACCACAGTCTTATATTTAGAAAGGCTAAGCACAATATGGTCTTTGTAAAATGCTACAATGTCTATTATAGTACCTACATTGTTCCCTTACCTATGTCTGTTGTAATTATTTTGCATATGATTATCTTTCTATCAGTAAAATCCCACCAAGGGGTAGCATAAAATTATGTTAGCAGTACTGGTACACAAGCTTGCTTAAGAACAGTCCTTTCTTTTCATGTGTGGGGATGTGTATGTGTTTTTTGGGAGGGGGAAATGTTCAAAATTTTTGACTAGAGATGAGCTTAGGGAAAATTCCCTACTATAGAATGCAAGGCTTTGCTCAGGACCTACACGAGATGATCTGCTTGCATACACACTGGTTTGCCTTAGGAATTTCGTTAAAAAATTTCGTCACAGATTGAGTTTCTCATCTTAGTGTTTGGCACTTTGGGTATTCTCTTTATGGTCCTCAGCATCTGGCTGAATAATTTAATATACTTCTGGAAGGATTCCAAATGAGGTTTGTAGAACCTGTACACTACAAAAAAGTTGAAGTATAAAAATCTTCTCTGGGAGAAATTCCATGACCCACAGAAGCTTGCCCTTCCTGTTGTCAGCTGTTCCTCTACAAATAATGAATAGTAGTACAGTTATGAGTAACATCCAAGATGGAAACTATAAGAAACCCTAGTGTCCATGCCCATTGGAGATACTCATGAGTAAACCATATAATTAAATTTAATATTGGCAATATAGATGCTATATTGAGAGCTATTCCTAAGGTGGTTCATGGAACTATTGACAGAGTAGCTTTTCATATTTCTTAACTTTATATTGTAATTGAGCCCAGTCATGTTGTGTTCTAGCTTTTGTGATTAATTATTGAGATTAAATTTATATGTGAAACCCTGCTTTGCCCTTTCAGCTTTAGTATTATTAAAGAATAATTAGGATGAGAATCATAAATAAAAATGAACCTTATTTACCTGCTTAGGGTCATGACGAAGGAGGTAGTGTTCCAGGGTGTCCCATCCTCCTCCCACTCGTACCATCACATGCTTTCCCTTCAAAAGCTGAAAGATTTAAAACTTAATTAAAGCAAAGCAAAATAAACTAGCTACAGTGCTTCCACTGCACTTTGCAGAACTGAAATATAATTTATATTAAAGAAGAAATTCTACACAAATTTTAAAAAATTAATTGGTGTGTGTGTGTGCATTTAAAGAGTGCAACTACTGATGCTCTTTAAACACAATTCACATTTGTTCGAAAGAGACTAAGTTAAAACACTTTTGGTTAGGATTAAACATAAATCATGGAAGCAAATTTGGACAGTGCTTTTAGTGCTAATGTGATGATAGGTTGAAAGTTAATTATTAGTTTCAAGCATTCAACAGAGATACTGTTAATGTTGCTATGCATGCAAATACCTGTACTGTACTTGTAATTTGTTTAATGCAGATACAAACATGCCTGACAGTATATAAAAGAAAACCTTCAATAATCTACATACATGGAACAAAAATAAACAGGTATACTATAATTTACAAATCAAAGTATAAACTACAGTTTTGAAACTTTTGAGCAAATTAATATATAACAAGAAACTAAAAACAAAGAAAGCTGAGCGATGTTTACATAGGGATCTATAGAAGTGCTGACCATTGCAGTTGTTGTAACCGGGATTCGGCGTTTCTGCATAAAAATAATGAAATTGTTATATGTAACTCAAGGAAACATTGTTCAACATCAAAATATTTTTAAAAATAGAAAAATGAAGCAAGTTAAAAAAAAAAAAAAACTTGCCCCCCTAAAAAATATATAAAATGCAGTATTATGGTGTTGATGTATCATAGTTTGGGAGCCAACTTATGTTCATTGGTGAAACTGGGTCTCTGATACAGAATCTGATGAATGCTGTCATGGCAGCATTGAGCATTTTGCAGAAATCCAAGATAACCACCACAAAAAATATGGGTATGCTTTATCGTTTTCAGCTGTCACGTAGACTGGCAGTCTAGATCACTTCTGAAGGTCGTTTGGTACACTGGGTTGCAATGGCTCTGTTAATTTAAAGTGATAACCTTGTCATAATTATCAAACCATCCTATAACAGCATTACCCTCCATTGTTAGTTCCTGGGTATGGTGTCCAGTGGTTAGCAGTATGCCAAGCAACAGATGTTTGAAACTTAAAGTACTTGACTGACTGGGAAGCTATAATAATGCATTAAACATTAACTTCCATGATCTTGCAGTAATTAAATGCAATTCCTAAACTTACATGGGTTCTTGTGGATGTAATATGTTGTTAGATACATTGATACAGGACCAGTTTTTTTTTTTTTTTTTTTTTTTTTTTTTTTTTTTTTTTTTTACACTGACATCAGTGCCCTTCAAGGGAGGTTCCTTGATGCTGGTGAGGGGCTCTTGATCTAGGGAATTGGATTTGTGGTCTGATTCCCTGAATTGAGCCTGAATACCTTCCATCCCCCCCAACATGTGCTGTATAACCCTACAGGTTTAGCACTCCCCCATGATTGTAATTATTCTGACAGTGAGGTGTCACTTGCCTGATAACATTAATTAATGTGACAGTACAATTACTGTTGTTCACATCTGATATTGATAGTTACACATTACATTAAGTGGGACAGGATTAGTAATAGTACAGTTAATTATATTTAGTTTTGCTTGACCAGCAATTTGCTGAGCTTTTCTATAGCATAGTGCATCTGTGGCATGCAAATCACATGGTGCATCTTTTAAGTGGAACCTGGATTGGTTGAGCCCAGTTGTCATTCCTTGCTTCACACGTATTGAGAGGACAGTCTGTAAATGATATGTTGTGTGATCTATCAGCAGTCTTGCATGGTTTAATTTTGTGCCACCTTTGGATTCTTTGAAGATAAGATAAGATTTTGTTAGGATTTTTAACCCCAGAGGGTTAGCCAACCAGGATAACCCAAGAAAGTCAGTGTGTCATCAAGGACTGTCTAACTTATTTCCATTGGGGTCCTGAAACTTGTCCCCCAGGGCGCGACCCACACCAGTCGGCAAACACCCAGGTACCTATTTTCTGCTAGGTGAACAGGACAACAGGTGTAAGGAAACGCGTCGAAATGTTTCCACCCGTCGGGAATCGAACCCGGGCCTTCCATGTGTGAAACGGGAGCTTTAGCCACCAGGCCTCATTCACCACCAAAGATGGTGTTCCTTAAAGTTCAGTGTTATCACCTGGTAACTTGGATTCATTGCTCTGGAGGTTCACTATTTGATACTGAATTTGAACTTCTTATTTATGAACATTGTAGATAAGGGGATGGGTAGTTTGAGAACTTTTATGATAACCAAGACTTCAGTGGTATTAAGGGAGCATGTGGGCAATTTTCCGCGTGCGCTCAACCAAAAATCAAAAAATTATGGAAATTGAGTTACATATACCGAAAAATAGCTTAACTCTTTGGCAACACAATGGTACAAGAATCAATGTTCTAAGACGTTTCTACAAGAAATTATAGTCATTTATATCAGGTATGGTAACAGCGATGTAGGTAGCGCGTCTGTTCTCAACCCATGTATTTTTTGGAATTTTTTCCTTGTTTTTTATTGCTTTTTCTTTGCATTATTCTTTCTAATATAATAATTGATTATTTGGCATCATATAAGAGTAGGTGGAGCTTATCAGTAGAGTGCCAGCCAATCGGGAGCCATCTGAGAACACTCGGCAGTACTCCCCCTCCAGATGGTGCCAGGTGAAATCACTTCATTATTAAGTTTATATCAGCTTATATATCAACTATACGGCTTATTTATCTATCAGAATTGATCTAATATGATATAATAAACACTATAAATAACAAACAAACATGTTATATACTCTAGACTGAATAAAATAGGCCATAATATGGCGAGAGTCCACCAGCAATATTTCGACATAAATGAGTTACTCCTCGTCTCCTTGTTGTATTGTTTGGTCTGTGAGTGATAGAAAACTGTATTTTGAAGAGGATAACTGCACTAGAAAATCAGTTTACTTAGAAAACCACCGAAACAAACGCGATTTTCGCGAAAAAAATTTTTTGGGGAGACGGCGGGCCGGCCGGCGTTCCTGTCTATATCTTGGAAGTAACTTTTTAACTTATTTCGCTAAATTACACCATTATTAATGATTGTATTGAAATGATTTTTACTGACAATATAAAACAAAGTGTGTTTGACTATTTGCTGCTTCTTTTTTTGGAATATATCAAATATTTTTGATTTTGTGGGATGTAAAAGGCAGATATTTTGGTGAATGCCAAAAAGTCTATCAAATGTATTTTTTTTTTCCAAGATAATAAGATATTAGATGAAACATGTGCATCCAAAAGTCGTGTCAGATGTATTCTAACGGTTGGGATTGTCGGAAGTGCCACTCGAAGTGCCATTTTGTCATGCCTTGCTGCCGTATATGAAAAGTCATTAAATATTTTTTTCTGTTTGTTGGCCAATCATACTGAAACTTTGTCACATTCTTCTACATATGAACCTCTAAATGTACACCAAAAATAAAAAAAAAAATGGTTGAAAAATAAAAGAGTAGGCCGAAAATTGGAGATGGACAGTTTTTTTTTTTCTGCAAGTTGATGTGGTGCAAGCCACATTTTTCACACTACATAATCCATAATTGTTTGAACTTGTTGGAGAATTTCAAGAGTTCTCTGTAGTAACAAAGTAGCATACAGCCATATTGTCTGTGAACAGATTTCTGATAATAAAATTGTTACTTGTCTAAAACATAATACTGCATATACAGTATTTTATTAATTGTAATGTCTTTAATTGTACATTTTTGCAGTGTAATATAATTAACTTGTATACATAAGGTCTACAGGTTTTGTTATTGCATGACCCATTTATTTGTTTATCCTGGAGAATTAAATTTATGAGAGATCCTATAAACTGCATATGGAGAATAATCAGCCAAATTATCAGCTAACATTTGAGCATTGTACTGTAAGTCTTCCTGATAAATTTGCAATGGTCAAAAATGATTTCACAGGATGGGAAGACATTGCTGTATGAACATCTAAAAATTTATACTAGATGCAAAGATGTGGCCCAAAATTTATGTTATATATCCATTTTTTGTGGCAGCCAACCTTGATTTCTGTGAATTCTGCAAAATGGTTTATGCTGCTGTGAAGGCACTCGTCAGAGCCTGTATCTGGAACCTATAAGCATAATAGTGGCAAAAAATAACTTAGGATTACAAAGAATTCCAGGTTGACCCTCGTGACCTCTGGACTACGGATGATCTCGGTCATTCATGGAAGCACTCCTGTGTGTTAAAGTATTTTACTAAAAGTTGTAGGACCCAGCACCCTCTCTTCCCCTCCACCCTTTGGCTTAGATCTCCCTCCCCCCCTCCCATAATTTTAAATATGGTAATGTTTCTGGTGATAACACTGATTTATGGAGATGGATTATGGGAAAAGGATTCTGAATAGTTTTACTTTCATTGTGATTAATGTCAATTGCAGGTTAACTGATCTCATCAGTAGCAAGTTGGTATTGACAGTGTAAATTTGATAATGTTCATAAAGGTTTTAGTCCTTTGTCAATCAGTTAGAACCTCTCTCATCTACCGTGCCTGTTGAGAGTGGACAAAGTTCCAGGATCAAATGTATCTGTTATAAAATGGCCTAAGTGCTTCCTTGAATATATTTAAATAAGTCTCGAAATATGTAACACTTCTAAAATAAAATTGTAATTCTAATGACTTTATTTTCAATGTTTATTGCAGTATATGTGTAACAGCAAAATGTGTGGACAGTCCTATATTAGGTATGCAACAGAATACGTGAGTGCCTTTTCTGTGATATTTTTACATTATGACTTGGCAGACATTTGGACAATCCCCTATTTGCCGATTACATTGAGAGTTTAATGTAATGTTCAGTATAGATTTGTGGGTTATTGAGCTACCAGCCTTGTTCATTATGGGCACACGTAGTTTATATTTCTTAATGATGCTGTCAAGCATTGCTTGGAGGTAACGACTCTTGGACCTAGTACAGTTAGTTTATTTCTTAGAACATTGTGATGTTATAATTTTTCCAGTAATTAGCACAGTATCACTCCACACAGTCTTTGAATATACATGTATTTTATGATTCCCTGTCTGCTGGTTAGCCTTTCATATTTGTACACCTTCAACGTATATAATGTATCTTGCATGATAACTGATACATACAGACATTTTCATAAAATCATGTGACATGAATTTGGGCTCTTTGACAATTTGGCTTAAATACATTCTACTGTATCAAATAAATTGATTTCATATGTACATCAAAAACCACTTCTGTTATTGTATGTTATGAAGAAAATATAAATGCTATACACTTAATGATGAGTTCTTTGTTCTGTTGGCTAACTCATTGTGTGATGCCATGGTCCACCTGAGTGCAATTTGTCCCTTGTGTTACTGGACACATGGTGCCCAGTCTGGCTGCCTGACCCTCCTGTCTTTGTTAAAGAACCTTCCTGTCTGGTATTTTTAGAAGCTAATAGACATTTTGGATATTAATGTTGCTTTAAGAATATGTTTAAGTGAAGGACTACAGCATAGTATTAACTTAAAAGGTGGCTTAATAACGAAGTGAAATAGGCTCAAGACAAAATGTAATGATGAAAAAGGAGATGATTTTGGTCAGTTTCAGATGAGTGGCCTGAAACAGGACTCAGACTCTCTCATTTATTTATATTATTTATTTATTTATTTGTATTTATGTATTTGGGAGGGAGGGGGGGCAATTTACATGAAAGATTAGGTCACCCTCCCCCTCTCATTTGTTTAACAATTTTTATTAGGCCTGTTTTATATTTGGATAGCTTGAACCATGACTGATCGTTCTTAGTTTAATTTTATTAGCCAAGAAATAGGGTGAAATTTCAATTTTTTTTTTTTTATATTTCATATTGGAAGGAAGGGGGTTGTATAGAAGAAGGCAGAGGAGTGTGGTTAATGAACAAAGGAAATACCTTTAATGCTTTATAGTGGATTATTTTTAAATTGAAATGGAATTTTGTGTAAAATTAGGTGCTTTATAGGGCAATTCCGCTAGTTGAATAGGTAGTTTCTTGTGCTCGGAAAATGAGTTGCTTTGAGCAAAGGAACTGGCCTAAAATAGGCCTTAGTGGGTGAAACTGCAGTTGTTTCTGATTTCCAGCTTAATGCATTTATGGTGTCAACTTAAGGTGTGAGTGTGGGGGAAGAATGTTAAAGGTTCACCTAGGTCACTAAATGCCCATGCACCAGCAGGGCCACTCCTGTGGAGGCAGGGTGCATGGCCTGTGACATCTACACCATTTAATGGCTCTTTTGTCCTTTTAAAAATATGGAAATTTGTTACATAACATGTACCTGCTTATACAGCAAGTTGTATACTATTTCATTAATGATAGTCCTGTGGCTCGGTTGACAGTGTACTAATCTCACATACTGAGTATCCTTGGTTAAGTCCCCAGCACGGATGAAAACATTAGGCATGTTTTCTTACATCTGCCTGTCCCTGTTCACCTAGCAGTAATTGGGTACTTGGTTGTTAGTTGACTGTTGTGGGTAGCATTCTGGGGGACAAGATTAAAGAACCCAAGTGGAAATAAGACGGTCCTCAGTGACTCACTGACTTTATTGGGATACCCTGGGTGGCTAACCCTCCAGATTAAAAATCAGAATAAATCTTAAAATAGTATATTATTACCTGACCACAGGGTTGGGTTCATAGTTTGTGCTCAGGGGGGGGGTTGGGAGCCTCTTCTCAGGTAGGGGTTACTCTCCCTACCAGGTGGCTTGTCTAAGAACCCAACAGCTCTCTCAGCATAAATGGTAGATGTCTCCTCTTTAGTCTAAATCTGCTCATACTCCTAGCCAGTGTCATGGATCTTTTTGTAGATGTGGAGTGTGAAAAATAGATTTTAAAAAGTTTTAATAGTGTTGTAATTATGGTTTATGTAGTGAGTGAATTCGTCACAGCAGTAGCAAGTTGGTATTGATGAAGTAAACTAAACTTTATTTCTGTAAAAAATTATTTACAGTTAAGTAATATTGCTGATTTATGACTCTAGACTCAGAAGGTTCTAGTGTTTTTGTAAATACAATAAAATAACCACTGCACAGTCCCCACAAAAGGCAGTCACCCCAGTTTACCATACCCTATGGTCAGGCTTGTGTACTGGCCTTATGCTCATCTGTTTACAGCACAACAGTGACCATTGGCTTTTCCCTTTAGTTGATATTCTGACAACATTAACTATTTTGCCAAATATCACCCACCTTCAAATATTTCATAAATACAGAATTTAAAAAAAAAATATATATATGTAAAATCTTATCCAATTTGCAGGGTAAACATGAAGGGGGAAAAATCAAAATACATGCAAGATGATATTTGAGTTGAAGTACCGTGAAGTACCAGCAGTGTTGCAGAGTGAAAGTTACTTAATAAAACTGAAAGGGAAAAAGGCAATTGGGAGAAACATTTTTCTTTTGACATTCCTGTTCCCTTCATCTGTAACTCTTGAAAAATTTTAAGTTCCAAAAGTTCAGGCAAAGAGCTTGCTGAATCAGGTTTTTTAATATGAATTAGGCATTTTATAGTTACTGAATTATATAAAATAATTAACAGTGTAACTAAATTATGTAATATGCTAATAAAGCCTGTTAAAATTTTATATTTAATTCTTACTTTGTATCACTGTGTTGCTCAAATATTGAGATAATTTGGTCATTAGATACTACAGTATTACTGATACATTACATATGTATCGGTTATACAGTGCTAAAGCTAGGGAGAGGCAAATGGTTTTGATAATAAAAATACAAGAATGCTTCCATGACTAACCCAACTCGTGTTACTAACTAAAATCATTACATTTATAATCTATTTTAAGCCAATCCAGAAAAAAAAACTTGTCAGCAAAATGAAAATATATTTTAAAAGAATGAACAACAAAAGAAAAATTTAAAAGAATGAACAACAAAAGAAAAAGTGTTTACATCCGGTTCAGAAGAGAAGTGGACCTTTCTCAGGGGCGAGTTGGATTGTTGTTGCCTCAATGCAGACTTCTGTGCTGACTACCACCACAGGTGAGGAAGAACAAAAGATGACTAACACTGATGCTACACCACACACCTACATAACGCATCTAAAACCAGCTTGAAATTTGTTTGAAGGCGTGCTAACGGAAGGATGACAGTTACATTCAAATTTTAGAAAATATATTGTAATTTATCACATGCACTATGTAAACCATTTAGATATTATGCCCAAGAAAATTTGTTTACTCTTATATAGTTTTACAGGCTTATATTTAGATTTTTGAAGATTGAGACACTTATGCAACATATAGGAATCAGAAAGGTGTAAGAAGAGGAGGAGTTTGAGGTAATCAGTCCCTCAGCCTGGAGTCAGTGTTCAGTCCATCAGTTGATGGACTGAACACATTGACTTCAGGCTGAGGGACTGATTACCTCAACTCCTCTCCTTACACCTTTATGATTTAGATTTACATTGGACTGATGAAGCCACTGTGTGGTGAAACGTTTCGTCAATAAAGATTCCTATATGTTGCACAAGTGTCACAATCTTCAACTTGTCGGTTCTTTAAACCATTTATCACACTTAGATTTTTTGAAGTAGGCTAGCAAGAACCTCATTTTTAAATAATCACTTCATGAGTATTATAGAAACTATATGAGGGTGTTTTTAAAAAGTGATTTCATGAAAAAAGTATTGGTAAAAGTTTATAAAAATTTATAAAATATGCATTGTACCTGTTTTATAAATACTCAAAGAAAACTAGCAAATACTAGATGATCCAAGGTTACTTGTCTCTCAAGGTCACCCTTTCGAATTTACTTGACAGTTAAAAAGGTGTGATTGGCATGCAAGGTTGGCATTTGTTGACTAATGTATTTTTCTCTCTGGCTTAGAAAGTAATGAGGGAAGACAGTGTCATTGATTTAAAAAGAGCATTTGCTCCACCTTAAAGGATATAAGTGTAATGTGGTAATGTGGAAGTTCCTGTATAATAAGCAACTGACAGAGGTAATGTGCATAAGAACAGCCTTTGGGTATACCCAGAGAGACAGACACACAGACACACAGACAGACAGACAGACACAGACACACACACTTTGTGCCCATGTAGTCTGTTACTGGTCATACACCATGGTACAGTCTGATGAAGTGATGTGCATATGTAAAATGTAATGGTGATCATGTTTCAATTTTTTGTATGATGTTTGGAAAATGTGCTAATGTTTTTATGTTCATACTTTAGTTTGCTCATAATAAGACATGGGAAAGAATAAGTAGAACATTAGGTTTGACATAATGGTTAGAATTCTAATCAAAACAATGAAAAAGCCTATTGAAGTGTTTGCACTTAAATGGATTTGTAAGAATATGGGAGTGTATTGGAATCACTTATTGTATAGCAGAATTTTGTTGAGCAGAAGTTACACAAAAATATTTTAAGGTCTAGCAATACTTTGTAATGTCACATACTGTAAACCATAGTATTCTAGTCATCAAACAGTGAAATATTGTCCTAGTTATAAGCTAATTTTGAGGCTGCCCAAAATATTCTGCATAACCAAGGATTTCCACTGTATGTAAAGTGTAACCTATTCCTTTAAATCTTCTATCCTGTGCTCTATGGAAATACTTTAATTTGGTTTTCATAGTTTGTTTCAACGATATACGTATTGATGGAGCTACAGTAATACACTATATTTTCTGGACAAGATTTTTTTGTCAAATATTGCAAGTCGTTAAACTTTTTTGGTAAGAGTATTTTGTGTGGGTTGGCTCTGTGAAGGTCATATTTCTTGCAAATAAATTTTTACAGATGTCTAAAGGATTACTTTTTTTAAATGATAAAAAATTAACATTTGTACATATGGTATAACCTTCAGCATACCAATGGATATTTTAGACACTTGTCCATACTTTCCTCTAGTTTGATGCAATAATTATTTTTCCTGATTTAAAATAACTGAAATAACCACTTAAAAATGATGGTGGTTCAGTATATAAAACTATTTTTAAATATGTACAGTAACACTGTTCAGCAATGCTAAAATTGTATAAGACAAAATCAAAGATGGTATTGGCCTGAAAATGGCCTTCAAAGATTCTCTTAACACTTTGAGGGTTTCGAACGTACTAGTACGGCTTACGCGCAGGGGTTTTTGACGTACTAGTAAGCATAAATTCTAGTGCCGTCAAATCTTGCGGGAAAAGGCTGGTAGGCCTAGATGTGAGAGAATGGGTCTGTGTGGTCGGTGTGCGCGGTAGAAAAAAAATCTGGGACCCAGTGGTGCATTGTGGGAAAGCCATCTTAGTACACAATGTCCACCATGCCTCGCGGTAAGAAGTTCCTCACTCCTCAGTGAATTGGGACACTCTTGTTCCCCAGTGACAGTTCTAATACAGATGGAAGTGCCAGTGAAGATGAGTTTAAAGGTTTTGGTGAAGTTTTGACCGAAACTAATAACCATAATATTGGTAATAGTGAGGAAAACCCAGACGACCCTCAGCCTTCCACCTCTGGTGCTGGGCCGTCTTGTTCACGTTCAGTTGTACCAGAATCAAAGAGGAAACTCCTATTTTCTCAAATCCCAGACTCAGATGTGAGCATTTGTGATGATAGTGATTATGAACTACAAGCTCTTGAAAACAGTTCCAGTAGTGATAGTGAAGTGCAATATTCCCCAGTGAAGCGTCAGTATATACGACGATATATGCACTCTGGTAGTGTGCCATATGCTATTCCAAGGGGAAGGAGTACATCTCGGAGTACATCCCGTGGCTGTACAACAGGAACAGACGGTGAAAATGACGATGATAGTGTTGCAATTGGGATGGAAAATGTGCATGGTGGTGGTAGTGACAGGCGTGAGGCACCAGCAGTGGGCCATGCTGCCACCCACGCCGCTGCCTCAGCTGATCTACAACAAAGGCCACCATCTCCCACCCACCCACCACACCAGCCTCCATAGCCACAACCTCCACAACCACAACCTCCACAACCACAACCTCCACAACCACCTGTCATTGTCCAGTACCCACCAGCAGACCGCACCTGGGATTGGCAGGAAGCTGTCAATTTTGTTCCAAATACCCACCAGTTTGATGACAGCCAAAGTGGAATACGGCCATCTTGTACACTTGGGAACAATGCCACTGAACTGGAATGTTTCGAGTTATTCTTTGACGAACCCCTGATGGAAAGTATTGTCATGGAAAGCAACACATACTACGAGTACACCATGGCAAACGCAATACTTTCACCAAAATCACATCTACACCAGTGGAAGGAGGCAACTGTGGCTGAGATGCATCTTTTCTTTGCCACAATAATGCTTATGCCACATGTGTATAAGCACAAAGTGAAATCATACTGGTCAACAGACTGCCTGATTGCAAACCCAGGTTTCAGTGATATAATGCGAGTGAATTGATTTGTGCTAATGATACGTATGCTTCACTTCTCAGACAAAACCAGGCCTGACAGAAATGACAGGTTATATAAGATTAGGTATGTGTTTGTGTATCTGAAAGAGAAATTCAGTATGTATTTTTATCCCTTCAGGAAGCTTGTAATTGACGAGTCTTTGATTCTGTTCAAAGGAAGACTCTCTCTCAAGCAGTACATACCAAGCAAGAGGAAATGCTTTGTTATAAAGTTGTTTGTGCTTTGTGATTGTTACAATGGTCTGGTATTGGATATTATTGTGTACACTGGAAGTTATACATTGCAAAATACCAGGAAGTTATTGGGCATCTCTGGTGATGTGGTTAGAACAATGATAGAACCATACCTTGGTAAGGGGCATATATTATATACTGATAACTGGTACACAAGCCCCTCACTCAGTGATATTTTTGCGAGTGAACATGACGGATGTGTGTGGCACAGTGCGTGTAAATCGGAAACATATGCCCAGGTTTGACGCTGGCGCTCGTAGAGGCGAGGTGCAGGCATTTGCTGCCAATGACATCATGGCATTTCGGTGGCATGACAAACGAGATGTCACACTGTTGTCATCAGTTCACCCTAATGAAATGACAAACACTGGCAGGCACCATAGAGAGAGCAATGAACCCATTCTAAAACCTGCAGCTGTGATTGATTACACCTTCAATATGCATTCAGTGGACAAATGTGACATGCAGATTGGGTTTGCTGATTGCGTTCGCAAGAGTTATAAGTGGTACATAAAACTTTTTTTTTTTATCTTCTGGACATTTCCATGCTCAATGCTTATAATACGTATAAGATGAGGACCAGAAACAAACCACAATACGGCGAATTCTGTTTGTCATCAGACAAATAGTATTCAAGTATCAAGGAAGAACATCTGCAATAGACCGCCCACCAAATTATCAACAACTACCTTCTCGTCTGAAGCATGATGATCACTTCCTGGTAAAACTGCCTGCTACTGCTTTCAAGAAAAAGGCTCAGAAGAGGTGTTACGTCTGTGCACATACAAGGAAACGCCCACAACAATGCAGAGACGGATAGGAGTAGCGAGCGAGTATATGGTAATGATAGTTTGATTGTCGGCTGCTTGTTAAGGTAGGGTCAGTCTAGCTCCCGCTATCCCCCCCCCTTTCTCCCCACCCCGAAAGGTGACGTGGGGCTCCGGCCAAACAGTAATCACTCGACTCTCAGCTTCCAGCACAACTGTAAGTAAAAGCCTCTGCTCCTATTCTAGTGGATATTGGTTGAAAGCTTCACTTTTGACCAATAATAAACTTAGTTTTTTCAGTTTTAAGCTCCACATAAGACTTTTTGATAATCTCCACCTTTTTTAAGTATCTTACACTTATCATGGAGAGTGATTTCTTAAGCAGTGGGTAACCTGTCTCTCTTTCCAGCTTGGAATGACAGCTCGGGTCACCTGCCAACTAACGAGAAGTGTTGAAGGAGACGGACTGATTAATTGTACAGGACACTACCCCTCATCTTTGCAGCGGTAAAGAACCTGCGTTCCTCTCATCTGGACTGACTATTCAAGGCTATAGACTCGGTGAAGAACTAGTCGTTAGGTTGCCACTCAACACCTGTGACCCCCTCCCCCCCCACATCATCAGCAACGGCTACAATTTCTACAAGACGGTGTCAACCTCTACCAGA
Organism: Cherax quadricarinatus; assembly: GCF_038502225.1. Lineage (NCBI taxonomy): Eukaryota > Metazoa > Arthropoda > Malacostraca > Decapoda > Parastacidae > Cherax > Cherax quadricarinatus. Next base: position 37,076,855 of record NC_091309.1, on the reverse strand, counting down.
CACCCCAGTATAACTGTACATATTAGCGTTGAATTCAAATCTCATTTTTCCATTTCATTTTTCTTTCAAGTAGGATACACCTTCATATTTCAATATTTTATCTTTGCATTAATAAATAATGAAGTGTTTATCTTTGTGAATTATTTCTTTTTCTATTCATTAATTTTCCTGAGGAGGAGCCAGCCTTGGTAATACTGCCTGAAGTTGTTACAGGGCTGAGTAAGCCTTCACACTAGTTTTATGTGTGAGGAATGTAAAACACCACTGCATGACACCATGTTTCAAAGACTTCCACAGGCTGCAGAACTTCTAGAAACATTCCCTGTGACTGTATATGTGTATATAAAATATAGAAAAATAGTAATAAACAACATTTCATATCGTTTGTGTAAATATTTTTTATAAACAAAACAGTGACAACAGTGTTTATGCCCTTATTGTGTAGTATTGAAAAAGAAAAAACTTGCAAAATACTGATCATATTGGTCTCACAGGCCATAAAAGTTACTTGGAAAAAGAAATTTTAAAAAATAATAGAAATTAGTACATAAAGTAAATAAAAGAATACCGGGAGACGACAGTCGGCGATGTTGCCACATTGTCCCCCTTTTTCATCAACTTCACGCCTCCATATCTCGGCAAGTATTGATGGTAAAAAATTTTTGTTTAGCCTATAATATTTAACCCTCAAAGGGTTAAATTGAAATTCAAAAGGATGTAGGAAAGCATTGGTTTTGGCAATAAGAGTTGTAACTGGAACAAACTGCCTAGTATTGCAATTGAAGTGAATATTGTACTTGAAGTAGCTTTAAGATTGGGCTTAACAAAAACATTAATGAGAAAGGTTCGGCAAATATGAGCTACAAAGCTCGGTGTACTGCAGTGCTTTATTCATAAGAACATTAGATAAATGCTCTGGATGACTTTGAGAAAAAGTCAGACAAGATAGAATAGTTGAACAAATAAGACTTGCATAGCATAAGCCAGCATGCTGACTGCAGTGCTCCTCTATCATTGTATTGCATATTATTTCAACTACCTATTTTTCTTTTGCTAATAGCCAAGTATTAAGAAATGAAAACCAGTCCTAACAGCATAACTTATAAAAGGCTCAAACATGGTCTTGATTATAAGTTAATGAAAAGTTGAGAATCTGAATATTCTGTCAGTGTTATTGTTAAAGAGCTCAAGTTGTGTATTAGGTACTTTACTTATATTTTTATATAAACTGTGCTGAATTTTGTTAATTAGCTATTTTCTTTAAATTTATATTTGTAAATAATACTTTTTAATGTATTATAGGAGCCGGCACTATACCACATGCTTCTGAAGCATCCCCATCAAGTGGTGATGTATCGCCATAAGTGCAGATATGTCAGTTTAAATTTTGATGATATTTAACATGGAATGTTAAATGTATCATTGTGGCATGCAAAGAGTACGTAACCTTTATTTGGCACATGTACACATCCTCACTGAAAGGCCATCTCCCCCATCCAGCAAACCAGGTACTAAGGGATGATGATAGGGCCCTGTTGTTCAACCAGTACCCAGGTTCCAGCCAATGAGAAGATGGTTTTGGCAATTGCAGAGGTGATGTGGGTACCACTCGCCTGTCTGCCCTTGTGGCCTGGTGGCTAAACCTCTGAGGGCCCGGGTTCGATTCCCGGTGGGTGGAAACATTTCGACACGTTTCCTTACACCTGTTGTCCTGTTCACCTAGCAGCAGATAGGTACCTGGGTGTTAGTCGACTGGTGTGGGTCGCATCTTGGGGGACAAGATTAAGGGCCCCAATGGAAATAAGTTAGATAGTCCTCGATGACGCACTGACTTTCTTGGGTTATCCTGGGTGGCTAGCCCTCCGGGGTTAAAAATCCGAACGAAATCTTGTCATTCCCATTCTAGAGCTGGTTGAAGCATGGTCTGCTCTCGAGTGGCTTCTATTCTGCCTTGCTTACTGTGGAGTGTACTAATACCTATTGTTGTACATAGTGTATATAGTGTACATACTTCTGTTCTAAATTGGTGAAGGATAATACAAGTCAAAAGTTTTTCTGCTGTGTTTATTTTGCTCCCTTTACACCCAGGATAACAGGCCTTTAGGACTCCTGGGTTGTAATATGGAGGCCTGTCCGGGAGCTGGAGCTGGACTTAGAGCACAGGTTGAGCCTAGGGTGACGCTCGAAGCAGGAACATTGTGTAGCTTGCTGTCTGGCATTGCATTAGCTTTGCCAATGCTTTACAAACTTTGCATGTCAGTTGCCTTGTTATGGTCAGCCTTACTATTGTATGATCGTTCAACAGCTCGCTATTAGCTTGTTCGGTGTGCTCACTTTGCTATGGTCAATTTTGTGTGAAGATTTTGAAGTCAGCTTTGCTACTGTGTATCTACCTTGCAAGCGTATGTGCGTATTCTGCAGTTGTATTGTGCATAGCTAAGCATATCCTGCAAATAACATGTTAGGTTTGGGTACAAGTATTCTGCAGTCATACTGTGCATAGCTAAGCGTGTTCTGCAAATAACGTGTTATGTTGGAGTATTCTGCAATCGTACTGTGCATAGCAAATAACTTGTACATTGGGGTATGCACATAGACGAGTCAGACGTCTGGTGTCGGCACATACTTTATTTAACATGCCTAAATTGTCCCTACAGCGTTGTTGGCAAATTGCTCGTTCCATTGGCATTGATTATGAATGCGCACTCACAGCTGTGCAGCTGCGTTCACTGATCACTGACAAACTTCGGGAAGAGATGGCACATCAGACTTCTCCCTCTACGGGAGCCAGGAATAAAACTCCGAGGTTCTCACAGGAGGAAAATGATACATCAACGGAGCAAAATCGTCAGTCTCGTGCAACAGGGTTGTTTGACAGCTAATCAGCTGCATTGGCACTTGAGTTGGCAAAAATCAGTCTTGAGCAGACTAGGAAACAGGGCATTTGCCAAGGAAGAGTTTGACAGGGAAAAAGAAGGCAGTTTTCGCAAGTAGTAAATGACTTTTTACAGAAAGCAGTACAGCTTGTTCCCCGCTTCAGTGATGCCGAACCAGAGCAATTTTTCGAATCTTTTGAAAATCAGGCTCGAGCCTTGAGGTGGCCAGAACAGCATTGGGCGTCGTTGGTTCACACAGCATTGTTTGGTATAGCACAGGAATTTACGTCAGTGTTAAATGACACTGATTTTTCCGATTATAAAGTAGTGAAGACCGTAGTTTTGGGAGCATATACATGCATCCCAGCTATGTACAGAAAGTTGTTTAAATTAGGCAGACGACAGCTTGGTCAATCCCTGGTTGATTTTGTGACAGCAGACCAAAGCTTTTACCAGCTGGTATAAAGCAAGTGGTGTTGCTACCTTCGATGATCTCGTGCAGCTTATTCTGGTTGACAACCTACTGGAGTCTGTGGGACCAGAGGTTAGTCCTTCTGCAGGATCGTGACTTAACCACTGCATTGGAGGCAGCCAGGTTGGCTGATACCTTTGAAACTAACCACTCCTTGTCCGAGCGGTCCCATCTCTCTTTTCAGCAGCCTGGCATGAGCAGAGATCGTCAGCCTTGGAGGATGAAGTGCCAACCGGAGGGAGAACGTCTATGTCAGCCAACTAAGTCGCCTGGTGAGCCATGCTACTCGACTTAGGGTCCACCTGGTGAGAGACAAACCCCTCAACATGGTGCAACTAGACAGCAGTATCCAGAGAGACACCAGCCAGAGCGACACCAGTTGCAACGTCAGCAGGGAGTTGAGGGCAAGCCTGTCGTCTGCTTCCTCTGTAATAAAGTAGGTCACATCCATCCCAACTGCCCCCACAAACCCCAACCTATTGGGAAAATCTGTAATATCCCTAGTAACATGTCCCTGAAAGAAGTACAGAAAGGGATGGCCCCTTATTACTGTCGGTCATATTTCCCTTCAGGAAGACTCAAAAACAACTGAAGTCAGAACCTTTAGAGATACTGGAGCATATTGCTCACTTATAAGAGAGGGAGTACTTCCCCTTTCCAAGAACACCTCCCTGCAATCCTCTGTTTTGCTGGAAGCATTCGGAGGAGCAATATTTTCTGTCACCTTGCATAGAATTTATGTACAGTGCAAATATTACACTGGATACTTGACTGTGGGTGTATCCGAGGGATTTCCCATGAAAGATGCCATGTTATTACTGGGTAATAACATTACCACTGCTAGTATATGTCCTGAACCCATAATGATTAATTCTTCTCCGGTGTTGGCCATAACTCGGGCAACATCCCAAGGGTTTACTGGTGAAAATGCTGACCTATCCTTGGATGACTTTGATCTTGGAATAGCCAGTTTGTTTTATGACAAAAAGTGGCCAGGGCCTCGTAAATTGAGTGAACAGACCCAGATCAAGCCTTCCTATTCCAGGGTTGCAGGATTGCCAGATATCTGTTTCCATGCCCGAGGGAATGTCCTTCCGGGAGGAACAATGAAAGGACCCTTTTTTGAATTTTGCTTTCCAGGCAACCATGGGTAAATCCTTTTCAGATTGTCCAGTCAAGAATAAACTTAAAAACGACTATTTGATCTGCACTGAGACTGGTAAGGAGATAGAGGGCCTGCAACTGTCAGACAGGTTAATGGTTCCAACAAAGTTTAGACCTCAAATATTGAATATAGCTCATAATACTTCATTAGGAGGTCACCTAGGAATTACTAAAACATTATATAGAATCGCAAAAGAATTTTAATGGCCAAAATTAAAGCAGGATGTGAAGAATGTCAGCAAGTTGGGAAACCTGGACATTCCATTAAACCTGCACCTCTCCAGCCTATACCTGCTGATGGAGAACCTTTTGCAGATTTAATTATAGATTGTGTAGGTCCACTTTCTAGGCCAAAGTCTGGAAATCAGTATTTATTTACCATTATGGATAGAGTAACTAGATACCCTGAAGCAATTCCCATGCGCAGTATTAACCCTTTGGGGGTTGCCAGGCCCTCTCAGAGACTTCTTCTCAGGGTTGCTAAAATTAAAAAAAAAAAAAAAATATTTTTTCTTATGAAATGATAAAGAATCTTTTCCCAATCATAATGACAGGATGGATAATGAGAACCTTCAAAACTAGGGAGGCCAAGCCCATGATGACACTCTTCAGGTCACTTGTTCTATCTATGCTGGAATATTGCTGTACACTAACAGCACCTTTCAAGGCAGGTGAAATTGCTGACCTAGAAAATGTACAGAGAACCTTCACGGCGCGCATAACGGAGATAAAACGCCTCAATTACTGGGAGCGCTTGAGGTTCCTAAACCTGTATTCCCTGGAATGCAGGCGGGAGAGATACATGATTATATACACCTGGAAAATCCTAGAGGGACTAGTACCGAACTTGCACACGAAAATCACTCACTACGAAAGCAAAAGACTTGGCAGACGATGCAACATCCCCCCAATGAAAAGCAGGGGTGTCACTAGCACGTTAAGAGACCATACAATAAGTGTCAGGGGCCCCGAGACTGTTCAACTGCCTCCCAGCATACATAAGGAGGATTACCAACAGACCCCTGGCAGTCTTCAAGCTGGCACTGGACAAGCACCTAAAGTCGGTTCCTGACCAGCCGGGCTGTGGCTTGTACGTTGGTTTGCGTGCAGCCAGCAGTAACAGCCTGGTTGATCAGGCTCTGATCCACCAGGAGGCCTGGTCACAGACCGGGCCGCGGGGGCGTTGACCCTCGGAACTCTCTCCAGGTAAACTCCAGGTAAAAGTATGAAATTTGATGGAAAACTTACGGAATTATACTCTCGCGAAGTTAGCGGTCTCGATGTTTACGCATCGGCAATTTTGCCCACTTTGAGCCCTATTTTCGGCCAATTCCAGTGTACTAGTCAACAAAAATCATAACTATTTCGCTAGAACTCCGTTTTTTCTATCGAATGAGTATAAGAAACCACCCATTTACTGATTTCAATTATCCAATAAAGTAGTCAGAATTTAGCAATTTTGCCAATTTCACACAAATTTCAAAAGATGCCAGTTTCCAAATAGGGTCTAGAATAAACAAGAAAGGCATTCCTGGCACTAAAATAACAATTCCTCTGTTCATTAGTCACGTCCCCATGCCCCTCTTACATTATTTTGCTTTCCACTTTGAATTTTTATGCAGACTACTGCATTAGTGTAGAAATGGTATAAATAATATCGGCGCACTTGTGAAAGAATATTAGACTTGCCAGTTGACGTGTATTGGACGCTTAGCATGATTTGTTTACTTTTGAACTTTGTTAAAAATCGAACATTTCTGCTACTTTGAGCTCAATTTCAAGGTACTTTTCATTGTAAAACCAGTCAAAATCATCTCATTTTCTGTAACATGTCTTCCATTCTATAAAATGAGACCAGGAAAACTAGAATACAACAATAAATACCATACGAAAATACAGTGCAAAGTCGCTGTTTTAATCCAAAAAGTCAGTTTTTTTTATCATTACGCACTGTGTGCTGTAGGATTTTTTTTTATGCTGCACACACTGACCACATAGACCCATTCTTTCATATGTAGGCCTACCAGCTTTCTCTTGCTAGATTTGAAGGCGCTAGAATTTATGCGTAGTAGTACGTCAAAAAGCCTGGTGTGTAAGCCATACTAGTATGGCTGAAACCCTGAAAGGGTTAATACTAAAGCCGTTCTCAAGGCTTTAACCAGATTTATTTCTTGTTTTGGCATTCCTAAAACTATTCAAAGTGATCAAGGTACTAACTTCACTGCCAAAGCATTCCATGAAGTATTAACTAGGTTAAGGATAATCCACAACTTATCCACTGCCTATCATCCTCAGTCCCAAGGCGCCTTGGAAAGATTCCATCAGACGTTAAAAACCATGATGAGAACTTTTTGCATGCATTTTCCTACAGACTGGGATGAATCACTACCTTTGTTGCTGTTTTCAATAAGAGAAACTGTGCAGGAGTCTACCAGGCATAGTCCGTTTGAGCTGATCTTTGGGCACAATGTACGAGGTCCTCTTCGGGTGGTCGAAGGAGGATGGATGGGAGAAGACGTTAGCTCAACACACTACAACCCATCTTCGAGGTTGCAGGTGGCACGTCAGTTAGCCAAGGCTAACCTAAAGGCAGCTCAAAATAAGATGAAACAGAGGTATGACAGAAATGCACAATTCTGCTCCTTCCTTCCAGGAGACAAGGTGTTGGTACAGGAACCTATACCTGGCCACACCTTTAAAGCTAGATTTACAGGACCTATGCAAATTGTAAGTAAATTATCTGATGTAAATTATGTGGATTCTCCCCTTGATAAAACTTACCACATTAACCAATTAAAATCTTTTCATACACCAGATAAAGTCCCAGTAATGATTCTGTCCTCTGTCTCTGAGGACGACTCTGACTCTTTGCACTCTATTTCTGAAATTAATGTTAAACTTCCAAACTCTGTCCTCCTCAAGGACCCTAGCCCTTTAATGGTGGGGCTATCTGAAATTCGAGCAACGAGTTTAACTGCGCTTCTACAGTCATACCCTGATATTTTTTCGGATGTGCCGTAAAAATGTATGTTAGGTTATCATGACGTAGATGTGAGAAACTCTAAACCTGTTAAAACTCTCCCTCTACAGAGCTAATCCTGAAAAGCAGAAGCTACTTCAGCAGGAGGTAGAATTTCTGTTAGAGCAGGGTTAGTGGAGGAGTCATCTAGTCTATGGGCTTCACCGTGCATCCTTGTTAAAAAAGCTGATGGAGGTTTTCGTATGTGTACAGACTAAAGGCGAATGAGGTCACAATCACAGATGCTTACCCTCTTCTTCATCTAGATGACGTAATCGACTTTGTGGGTAAGGCTACTTTTGTATCAAAGTTAGATCTCCTTAAAGGTTACTATCAGGTACCTTTGACGGATAAGGCGAAGGAAATCTCTGCCTTTGTAATTCCAGGAGGTCATTATCAATATACAGTTACCCCCTTTGGAATGAAAAACTCCCCCTCTTCATTTGAGAAACTTATTCATCAGGCTATTAAAGAACTTGAAGGCATGGCAGCATACCTGGATGATATTGTAGTGGTGTCTGATACTTAGGATCAACACCTATTTAGACTTAAGGCTCTCTTTGAGACCTTCCAGAGTTCTCATTTAACTGTTAATTTATATAAGTCTTCCTTTGGCCAGGCCACTGTTACTTTTCTGTGCAATGAAGTAGGTAGTGGCAAAGTTGCTTCTAAACTTGCCAAAGTTCTTGCCATTAAAGATTATCCAGTTCCACATGATAAGAAATCTCTTCAATGTTTCATAGGCATGATAGGATTTTACAGAAGATTCTGTAAAAATTTTACAGATGTTGTAGTGCCTCTTACCTCTCTTACCAGTCACAAAGTTCCCTTTATTTGGACCCCAGAAAGCCAAAATGCTTTCACTAAAGCAAAAAGATTATTGTGTACTGCACCCATTCTTTTGTCTCCAGACTTCTCCAAACCTTTCTGATTACAGGTTGATGCTTGTGAGTCTGGGGTTGGGGCAGTACTACTGCAAAACGGGGATGAGGAGTTGCAGCCTGTAGGCTTCTTCTCTACCAAGTTCCAGCCGCACCAGAGGGTTTACTCTGCCATCGAGAAAGAAGCCCTCCCGCTGGTACTGGCTTATGAGCGCTTCGATGTTTACGTGGGCCAGACTTCGCAGGTGGTCACTGTCTATAGTGACCACAACCCTCTAGTATATCTCCAAGCCATGAAGAACCACAATACGAGGCTCATCAGATGGAGTTTACGACTGCAACCCTATTCTCTCAGAATATTACACATTGCCAGCAAAGAAAATAAGTTCGCAGACTCTTTATCAAGATTCTAACTCATAATTATAATTATATATTAGGTTAGGATGTTAGGGACCTGTGGTAACCCCTTTCAAGCTTTTTTTTTTTTTTTTTAATCCCCTGGTGTGGGTTTTTTTTTTTCAGTGAGGGAGTGCGGGATACCGTCCTCCCGCGCACTTTGGACCTACGCTAGCCCATCTGCTGTCTCGCTCTGAGTTTAGGGTTTGGCTTTTTGTCGCGAATAAAGCTGAGCTCTAAGAGTTGGATGGTTAAGAGGAAAGGCGGTCCCATTATATGGTACCATGGCAGCACGGTTACCACTGGGAGGTGGGAGCCTAATCCTGAGCCCTTTCGGGGTGGGGGTGTGGCATGCAATGAGTATGTAACCTTTAATTCAGTGCATGTACACACCCTCATTGAAAGGCTATCTCCCCCAACCAGCGAACCAGGTACTAGGGTTGATAATGGGGCCCCGTCGTTCAATCAGTACCCAGGTTCCAACCAATGAGAAGATGGTTTTGGCAGTTGCAGAGGTGATGGTACCACTCGCCTGTCTGCCCTTGTCATTCCCATTCTAGAGCTGGTTGAAGCACAGTCTGCTCTCTAGTACCTTCTGTTCTGCCTTGCTTACTGTGGAGTGCACTAATGCCTATTGTTGTACATAGTGTATATAGTGTACATACTTCTGTTCTAAATTGGTGAAGGATAATATAAGTCAAAAGTTTTTCTGCTCTGTTTATTTTGCTTCCTTTACACCCAGGATAACAGGCCATTGAGACTCATTGGTTGTAATAATCATCTATTTGATATATTATTTTTCAAGAAGATATATTTGTGTTTAAAGATTGGTTTGCATTAGCTGTTTCTTTTATGTAAATGCTAATGATTATACACAGCATTTTGGGCAAACTAGAACTTAAATCTACTTGATATTGAATAGGTTTCAATTTTAAGTTTATCGTTAAGTTTTCTTTAGATAAAAATTTTCAGATGTAATAATAATTCAAAGTAATAAAACTTATAACAGCAGTGTTAATTTGGGAAGACAGTAATACAAAACGGCATTGACAGTTTCAGAAATTTTTGGTAGAAATACAGTGAAGGCAAGAAATAAATTAATATGAATGCTTATTGAAGTAATGAACAGAATAGTCAATATGAGTACAATGTGCATGTTATGATAATCCATGTGAGTTTGTTTTTAAATGGTCATAAAAGTTCATAAAAACATTGCTACACGTGAAAATGCAAAAATAGAGTGAATAACTTATGGCAAAAAATTGGGTTACATGTAATAACACCTCAGAAAATGCCATAAAAGTTTTCAGTTCTTAGTGTCAGTATTAAGGATTTTGACAGTTTACATTGCAAATGTTTCTTGGTCTTAAAATGTGTGGAGAAGACTCGTGTTGCCCTACTAGGTCTACTTGCATGTAGCAAGGTTTAGATCCTCATACACATGTACAGTGTTGTACTTGAATGGTTTATCCAAGGTCAAATTTGCATAATGTACTGAAGTGCCCATAAAATGAGCTGTCAAGATCATTGTAAAAAAAAAAAAAAAATTCCATGTTCTCAAAACCTAAATAAAAAAAACTTATTTAATAAACCTACCTATGTAAGGCTCTTGAGAGGGAGGTGCATGTTACCCTGAATTCCTTCCATAGAAAGCAGACATAGCTAATACAATGCCTGAGGCCATTAAAACTTCACAGTTTTCTTGATTTTCTTTTTAAGATGTCACTTTCATTTTCGTAACTCTTAACACCTCCTCCAGTATTACTAATACAGTACTCCTTTGTTTTTTTTTTATGCTGTGGTTAATATCCAGAGAAAAGACAGGGTGATGAAAAGGAAAACAGTGAACACAAGAGGAGTGTTGGTGTGGGGGGCTGAGTGAGGGAAGGAGGTAGGTGGGTAGCCAGTTGTGCCAGCCACCTCTGTCTCTCAAGACAGTGAGCACTCAAGTCAGATTTATTTCTACATGATAGTGTTTGCATAGAGATGGGTGACATTTGGTTGTGCATGTAGAAAGCCCATGATTATGCAGGGCATTTTGGGGAAGCTTAAGACTACATTGGTACTTGACATCATCCAGTCATTCACAGTTTTGAACTATTAAATATGTGGTTCTCATCCAATCTTTTCCAAATAAATGTGACTGCTCTATACATATACAGAGATCTTACACAAAATATGAATGCATTTGGTTAAAAACTAGCATAAGATTTTTAATAATTCATCCTTAACAAAAATGTAAATGATTGCTGACCACCTCTACCAAACAAATGTGAGCTCTCGATACATGCATAAGATGTGCATGCCCATAGGATGAATGCATCTGTAAAAACTAACCAGGAAAAAAAATTAAAGTATTGAAATGGAACTGACAGAAATGGGGGGAGGGGGGAAATAAGGCACTCATTGTGATAGGTAGGGGTACCTTCTGAGTAAAAGTAGGAAATAGTTAAAAATGAATAAAAACAGTAAGAGGCATGAAAGATGATAGTCTGCTGTTGTGTGTTTTGATGTTAAAGAATTTAGTTTTACATTGTGTACAAGTCTACACAGTTTTGGCAAGAGGTGAATATAAAATGATTCTACAAAAATATGAACTCTAAACAACCATAATCTTTAGGAAATCCAAAGTGGCAGTAAATTTCAATACTGATATAAATGAAATAAAATATTTTAGAAATCAAACCTGTGCCATACAAACCGCCTATCATGACATGAATTTAGGTAGTGCACTTTTATTAGAAAGCTCAAAAATGTTTATCTCAGGATCACTGGAATATGACTTCTGCCTGCTTGACTTACCTAAAGTGAGATTGTTTTTTTTAATTTGGGTTGGTTCTCACTCAGAAAATTCCCCTCCATGCCATAAAGTAGGGGAAAAAATTGAAATCAGGCTAGAAAATGCCTTGTGATACCATATGCATTGCCCTTATTTTAAGGAGGCCTAGTTTCACACTCCCCTTTCTCTTCACCCACAGCCCATCCAAGCAGTCAGTTTGTGGATGTGTCTTGTACCATTCTATATCTCGTGCTTCTTCCTATTTAGGATAATTTCATCATTTTAGTCTCAGTTTTGGATATTAAAATGGCACCAGATTGAAGTAACAGTAATACTGGAGTTGCCAAGAAACCTAAGTGTGAAAGCTTGCCTGTTTCCAAGGTAATATAAGTAACTAACATGCTAAAAGGTAGTGCTTGTGTGGTGGAGGCAGCCTGTGCCTTTGATGTTAATTAATTTAAGTATTTATACATTTAGAGACAATGATGTGAATGTAAGAAAGTACACATTGTGTAACCTTCCTACTATTATGCTGAAAACAATGTCAAGGTGGTCAGTGAAGCTAAATAAAATAGCAAAATTTAGTGAATGAATACGAAAAAAGTGTCGTTGGTGCCGTTAATGTACCCAGTGAGCCTACATGCCTAATTCCCATAGTTTCCACCAGAGGCCAGGCCTCTCGGTGGGCATGCCAGCCTGCCCACCCCTGCCTCTACCTCTCTCTGGGCATGCCAGCCTGCCCACCCCTGCCTCTACCTCTCTCTGGGCATGCCAGCCTGCCCACCCCTGCCTCTACCTCTCTCTCTCAGCGGCTTTCACTCAGCCAACAAGGCCTACTCCTCTCTCCCTCGCGGGCATGGCCCTCCTGGGCTGTGGCCACTTAACACACTGCCTGTGTACCCCACGACATTGCAAATAAAGTGAGAAGCCTTCGAAGCCTCTATCATTACTCCCCGCTACCAAGAACACCAATAAATCCAGTAAACATTAAGATATAGGAAAAAGCTCATTCATACAATAACAATTTGTGAGCAGGCAGGAAAAACCTGAGTATTTATTCAGTGCAAGGTGGTTTTCACAGTTTTAAAATGCGACATCAGCTTTGTTATATAAAATTTAGTGGAGAAAGTGTGTTTGCTAATAATGCCACAGTTTCCAAGAAAAATTGCTTTTGAGGGTGACTTGAGAAAGTGTTTAATGCAAACAACAGACTTATTTTGGAAGAAGCCACTGTCAAGTACCTGTATAAGCAAGCAAGGGTTCACTTGAAGGTGAAGGATCATTCGAGCTTGCTTTGCAGTAATGCATCGGGTGATTATAAGGGCAAGTTGATAATTATTTGTTTCCAGAATACCTGTGCACTGAAAGTTAAATATAAAACCACTTTGCCAGTTATTTGGAGGTTAAGGCAGTCAGCATGGATTACTGAGGGCTTATTGACTGCTTGAAGCACTATTTTGTTTCTTGAGTCAAGCTGTTTTTGAACCAAAAAACTTTTAATGGAGAATTTTCTTCATCCATAACCGTCCTCATATACCTGTGGGTCTAGTGCCTGCATGATAAGCTTTTTTATACCACGAAGCCCACCTTTATTACAACCACTGGACTGAGAAGTGACTAGATAATTGAAGTGGTTGCTACGCACAGGGTGATGCAAAAACTTCCCACAGCAATGATGACGCAGAGACTGAAGTGCCAGCGTTTTGGTAAATTTAACATAGCAGGTGCTTTAGCTGTTGTGAGAGTTGCATAGGATGAAGTACTACAGTAAACAGTAAACTGCTTGTTGCTACCAACAGTAACAAAACCTACAAAAATTACAGAGACTAGCGTTTCCCTATTAGACCACATGTGGACCAACACCATATCCCCTTTAAAATCAGGCATAATCACAGATAATACCATTACCCTACCTTTCTCATAACCAATCTAGATAAATTACCCCAAGACACTACTAAAGTAACCTTCAGGCTTCATAATAAGGCAGCCATTAACCCTTTCAGGATTTTCAACATACTAGTACGGCTTACACACCAGGGTTATTGACGTACTAGAACGCCTAAATTCTAACTCCTTCAAATCTAGCGAGAGAAAGCTGGTAGGCCTACATATGAAAGAATGGGTCTATGTGGTCAGTGTGCGCAGCATAAAAAAAATTCTGCAGCACACAGTGCGTAATGAGAAAAAAAAAACTTTTAACGTGTTTTTGGATTAAAACAGCGACTTTGCACAGTATTTTCATATGGTATTTATAGTTGTATTCTAGTTTTCCTGGTCTCATTTTATAGAATGGAAGACATATTACAGAAATTGAGATGATTTTGATTGGTTTCACAATGAAAAGTAACTTGAAATTGAGCTCAAAGTAGCAGAAATGTTCGATTTTTACCAAAGTTCAAAAGTAAACAAATCATGCCAAGCATCCAATACACGTCAGCTGGTGAGTCTAATATTCTTTCACAAGTGCACTGATATTATTTATACCATTTTTACACTAATACAGTAGTCTGCATAACAGTAAATCTTGTGTTTTTTGTAAGAATAAAAATTCAAAGTGGAAAGCAAAAGAAATAAATATAAGAGGGGCCTGAGAATGTGACAAACTAACAGAGAACTTGTTATTTTAGTGCCAGGAATGTCTTTCTTGTTTATTCTGGACCTTATTCGGAAATTGGCATCTTTTGAAATTTGTGTGAAATTGGCAAAATTGCCAATTTCTATCCACTTTATTGGATAGTTGAAATTGGCAAATGGGTGGTTTCTTGTACTCATTCAATAGAAAAAATGGAGTTCTAGCCAAATATGATTTTGTCGACTAGTACACAGGAATTGGCCAAAAATAGGGTTCAATGTGGGCGAAATCGCCGATGTTTACGCATCGGCGAGACCGCTAACTTTGCGAGAGCATAATTCCACGAGTTTTCCATCAAATTTCATACTTTTGGTGTCATTATGATCGGGAAAAGATTCTCTAGCATTTTATAAGAAAAAAAATTTTTTTTTTTTTTTCCTGAAAAATTTTCGACCCTGTGAACAAGTTTAGGAGAGGGCCTCTCTACCCTGAAAGGGTTAATAACTTCACAACAGCAATGACAAACTGAGCTAGAAATCTATACAGATACTGACGAATGTATTAATAATTTTCTAAAGACCCAATACCTCTTATAACAAGCACTGCCCTAAAAACAAACTAAACAGATCACAGCTAAGAGACTAAACTGTTTTAGCTAACACCCAGCATCCTCAAATCTGTAAATATAAAGCACCAGTATGAAAAACAGTACAGAATGGGTCTCATAACCAGAGACCAAACAAAATGTTACTCATCTATCCTGACCAGCCTGATAAGAAGGGCAAAAAAATTGTATTATGAGAACAGATTATCCAACTTAAAAGGTGATTTAAAAAAGACCTTGAAAACTCTATCTGAAATTCTAGGAACAAAAAAGATATCAGGAAACAACAATCACACTAACAAAACCAGATAAACCCCTACTCCTACGTAATGAAACAGCAGACAGACTCAATGTTTTCTCCACCATAGGAAAAAACCTTGCAGGTAAAATCCCAAGCTCAAATACCCCACCCAATGACTATCTCACTGGCACATACCCGAACACTGTTCCTAGCTCCAACCAACCCAACAGAAGTCTCACTTATCAACACGCAAAATAACAAGACAGGAGATATAAATACCTTACCACCCTTTATATACAAAAAAGCTTCACAAGTGCTGTCACCAATCATTGCAACACACTTTAACAAATCCATCGAATCCTCTACCTTCCCTACAGTTCTCAAAATAGTGGGGGTCACCCAGATATATAAAGGAGGAGATCAAGCAGACTTGAAAAACTATAGGCCAATATCCAACTTACACCCTCTCTCTAAAATCTTTGAAAAACTAATTCGTAAGCAAGTATTCCTACCTCATCTCCCACAGCATACTCAACCCCTGTCAGTTTGGGTTCAGGCCTAATAAAAATACAAATGATGCTATTATACACATGCTAGAGCAAATATACACTGCACTCGAGAAAAAAAAAGTCCCATTGGGGATCTTCATTGATTTACGTAAAGCTTTTGATACAGTTGACCATGATTTGCTGCACATAAAATTTTCACCCTTTGGTAAAACGGGGCACTCCCTCAACTACCTAAAGTCGTACCTTAGCAACAGAAGCCAATATGTGTACACAAATGGAGCAAACTCTTCCACACGGCCAATTACAGGTGGTGTCCCACAAGGAAGTGTCCTTTGCCCTCTTCTCTTTCTCGTTTACATAAACGACCTACCAAATACATCACAACTACTGAAACCCACACTATTTGCAGATGACACTCCATACGTCTTCTCTCACACAAGCCCAGTCATACTAGCCAATGCAGTAAATACCGAATTACAGAAAATATCTACCTGGATGATGATTAACAAACTTACTCTCAATATTGACAAAACCTTCGACATTCAGTTTGGGAACAGAACTACAGATTTTCCTCTTAACATAATGATAAACTGATCACCTATCACAAAGCTCAGAGCGAAAATTCTTAGGAATCCACTTTGATAATAGACTCAAATTTTAAACACATGTACAACAAATTTCCAAGAAAATCTCCAAGACATACTATCGAAGATAAGGTACTATGTTCCACAGTCAGCCCTCTTGGCCCTACATCACTCGCTCATTTACCCCTATCTCACCTACGGAATTTGTGCATGGTGCTCAAGAACAACAAATCATCTAAGACTATTAATTACCCAAGAGAAGGCTGTAGTCAGAATGATAAATTCCACTCCAGGCAGCATACTCCACCAATATTCAAAACTCTAAACTTACCGTACAAAACATCCATACTTATTATTGCGCCTACTACATACATAAAACACTAAACTTGGATATAAACCCTCCCCTCAAACTTCTCCTTACCAACCTCAACAGAATACATGACCATAACATAGGGCACAGATCACTCTTTGATGTTCCCTGTGTCCATCTCACACTATGTAAAAACTCAATGCACATAAAAGGCCCAAAAATCTGGAATTCATTACCTGTGAATATAAAAGAAATACTGTCTGTTTATCAATTCAAGACTCTTCTTAAAAACCGCTTACTCACCCACAACTTAATAAATACTGAATAACTGAATCTTATAAATGTATAACCTGTGACCCTATCCAACTATGTTTTTTTTTAATTACATTACCTAATAGAATACTCCATTCTCTTGAATGTACAGTAACTCATCTAATGACCATATGACCTGTTTCTGTACTACAAATTATTGATTTTACTCGATCTGATTCAGTTATACATTATGCTACAAATTTGTATAACTTTAATTCTTCTTATTTGAAATACTCATTTGTACTTCATGTTGTAATTTGTTTACTATAATTTTTACCATTGAATATATCATTGCTTAGTTAACCTTAAGTTAATTTTAAGCCTGCCCATAATGCTTTGCATACAAGGGGCTTTTGGCATGTGCACCCAATCACTGTTTCTTTGTGCAACTATTTTATCATGTCCAAATAAAAAAATAAATAAATAGACCAGGGAAAATTATGGCCTAGTGAAGCGAGTAATATCACAAGTTTTTTTCCTCATTAGAGGATCAGGCCCAAGAATTTTATGATCTGGAAAGGAGTGTGCCAGGTGATGGCTTTGAGGATATGTAGCCAGAAGATGTGAATGAACTATTAAATGATGTTGATGGAAAAAACTGATGAGGGGTTGTTGGAGGATCTGAATGCCTAGATAGAAGGGAGGGAGAAAACAGAAGAGGATGAGAAGAATCGCCCAAACAGATAATTGACAATCCAAGCTCTCCACGAGTGACTGCATGCAACGGGTAAATTTAGATGGTTTCACTTGACCCTTTCAGGGTTTCCAACCTACTAGCAAGGCTTACGCACCAGGGTTGTTGACGTACTAGTACGCCTAAATTCTAGCACCTTCAAATCTAGCAAGAGAAAACTGGTAGGCCAACATATGAAAGAATGCGTCTGTGGTCAGTGTGCACAGTATAAAAAAAATCCTGCAGCACGCAGTGTGTAAGGAGAAAAAAAAAAGTTTGACTGTGGTTTTGGTTTAAAACAGCAACTTTGCACTGTATTTTTGTATGGTATTTATGGTTGTATTCTAGTTTTCCTGGTCTGATTTTGTAGAATGGAAGATATACTACAGAAATTGATGATATTGATTGGTTTCACAATGAAAAGTACCTTGAAATTGAGCTCAAAGTAGCAGAAATGTTCGATTTTTGTCAAAGTTCAAAAGTAAACAAATCATGCCAGGCGTCCAATACACGTCATCTGGTGAATCTGATATTCTTTCACAAGTGTGCTGATATTAGTTATACCATTTTTACACTAATGCAGTAGTCTGCATAACAGTAAATCTTCTATTTTTTGTGAGAATAAAAATTCAAAGTGGAAAGCAAAAGAAATGTAAGAGGGGCATGGGGATGTAACTAATGAACAGAGGAAATGTTATTTTAGTGCCAGGAATGTCTGTCCTGTTTATTCTGGACCCTATTTAGAAATAGGCATTTTTTGAAATTTGTGTGAAATTGTCAGAATTGCTAATTTCTCACCGCTTTATTGGACAGTTGAAATTGGTAAATGGGTGCTTTCTTGTACTCATTCAATAGAAAAAATGAAGTTCTAGCCAAATAATTATTTTTGTCGACTAGTACACTGGAATTGGCCAAAAATAGGGCTCGGTGGGCAAAATCACTGATGCGTAAACATTGTCAAGTCTGCTAACTTCGCAAGAGCATAATTCCGTAAGTTTTCCATCAAATTTCATACTTTTGGTGTCATTATGATCGGGAAAAGATTCTCTATCTTTTCATAAGAAAAAATAATTTTTTTTTTCCGAAAAATTTTCAACCCTGAGAACAAGTTTAAGAGAGGGCCTCTCAACCCTGAAAGGTTTAAAAGGACCCTGAATGGTCTAGAAGCATTTCTGTGGAGCAGACAATGATGCCTTATCAGCTGTATAAACTGCTGGGAAAAACAACAAAGAAGCATGACAGAATTCTTGTGGTGTCCAGTATTTAAAAAGACAACCCCATGTTTTGACCATACTGTACTTTTTTTTTTTTTTTTTTTTTTTTAGAGTTTTGTGGATAAGTCTGTCCATATTTGAAGGGCTTTAAAAGGAGTGAGATGGTTTTAATTAAAAATATATTTTAGTCAAACTCAGGTTAAAAAAAAATTTGAAAATGACTTAATAAAAATGGAGTACTGCAGTAGGCCTACTGGCCCATGCTAGGCAAGTCTTACTCAAATCCAACCTTTTTGACTTGTATATTTGTCCAACCTATTTAAAGCTACCTAAGGTTTATAAAGGTTCAGTGATCAATGACAGATCAGGGCAGGACAGGCAGGACAGACAAAATAATGCTTGCCTTTTTCTCTGCCTACATATCTCCCTTGCCTCTCTCCCTCTCTGCCAATCCCTTTTTGCCTCCTTCTCTTTTCCTCCCCCTTCCCAGCCTCCCTCCCTCCCTCCCTCCCTCCCTGATTACTGAAACTAAAACCTTGGGTAACTTTAAAAATGTGCTGGGCAAATATAAAAGTAGATTTGAGTAAGACCTGCCTAGCATGGGCCAGTAGGTCTACTGCAATAATACTTTATTATATGTTGTGTAAACAAAGTGAGGGAATAAGGCCAGCATGAACTGCTGCATATTATCTAAATTATTGTATATTTAGAGTGAAATGCAGTTACTGAATGCACCAGAGACATAAACTAGTATGTGGTAGGCCTTTATTGTCAGCATTTCAAGCGTTCAAAGGTATTATCCATGAATAGGTCGCCTCTCAACTTTTTGCATGACCCTTTCAGGGTCGATGGGCCCTCTCCCAGACTTATTCTAGGGTCGAAAAATTTTCAAAAAAAAAAAAAAAAAAAAATTTGTTTTGAAAAGTTAGAGTATTTTTTTTTAAATCTTATAGGCTAAACAAAAAATTTTTACCATCAATACTTACCAAGATATGGAGGCGTGAAGTTGACAGAAAATGACCGGCATATGGCAACATCGCCGACTGCTGGTCACCCAGTTTTAGTTTTTTTTTGGTATTTTCTATAATTTTTTTTTTCAGTAACTTTTATGGCCTGTGAGACCAGTATGAGCACTATTTTGTAAGTTTTTTCTTTGTTTACTACACAATAACTGCACAAACACTGTTGTCACTAAATTGTTGTTTACACACAATATAAAATGTTGTTTATTATTTTTCTATATTTATATACATATATACAGTCATGGGGAATGTTTCTTGATGTTCTGCAGCCTGTGGAAGTCTTTGAAACATGGTGTCATGCACAGTAGTGTTTTACACTCCTCACACATAAAACGAGTGTGTTTGCATTGTTGTGGGCTTTTTTTGTATGTGCACAGATGTAACACCTCTTCCGAGCCTTTTTCTTGAAAGCAGTAGCAGGCAGTTTTATTAGGAAGTGATCACCATGCTTCAGACGAGAAGGTAGTTGTTGATAATATAGTGGGCGGTTTTCTATTGCAGGTGCTGCTCCTTGGTACTTGAATACTATTTGTCTGATGACAGACAAACAAAATTTGCCATATGGTGGTTTGTTTCTGGTCCTCATCTCATACATATTATAAGCATTGAGCATGGAAATGTCCAGAAGATGGAAAAAGAGTTTTATGTACCACTCACAGCTCTTGCAAACAGTCAGCAAACCCAATCTGCATGTCACATTTGTCCACTGAGCACATATTGAAGGTGTAATCAATCACAGCTGCAGGTTTTAGAATGGGTTCATTGCTGTCTCTATGGTGCCTGCCAGTGTTTGTCATTTTGTTAGGGTGAACTGATGACAACAGTGACATCTCGTTTGTCATGCCACCAAAATGCCATGATATCAGTGGCAGCAAACGCCTGCACCTCACCTCTACGAGTGCCAGCGTCAAACCTGGGCATATGTTTACGATTTGCACACACTGTGCCACACGCATCTGTCATGTTCACTCGCAAAAAATCACTGAGTGAGGGGCTTATGTAACCAGTTATCAGTATATAATATACCCCTTACCAAGGTATGGTTCTATCATTGTTCTAACCACATCACCAGAGATGGCCAATAACTTCTTGGTATTTTGCAATGTATAACTTACAGTGTACACAAAACATCCAATACAAGACCACTGTAGCAATCACAAAGCACAAACAACTTTATACCAAAGCATTTCCTCTTGCTTGGTATGTACTGCTTGAGAGCCTTCCTTTGAACAGAATCAAAGACTCGTCAATAACAAGCTTCCTGAAGAGATAAAAATACATATTGAATTTCTCTTTCAGATACACAAACACATTTCTAATCTTATATAACCTGTCATTTCTGTCAGGCCTGGTTTTGTCTGAGAAGTGAAGCGAACGCAGGTGGGAGAGATACATGATTATATACACCTGGAAAATCCTAGAGGGACTAGTACCGAACTTGCACACGAAAATCACTCGCAACGAAAGCAAAAGACTCGGCAGACGATGCAACATCCCCCCAATGAAAAGCAGGGGTGTCACTAGCACGTTAAGAGACAATACAATAAGTGTCAGGGGCCCAAGACTGTTAAACTGCCTCCCAGCATACATAAGGGGGATTACCAATAGACCCCTGGCTGTCTTCAAGTAGGCAATGGACAAGCACCTAAAGTCGGTACCTGACCAGCTGGGCTGTGGCTCATACGTTGGATTGTGCGCATCCAGCAGTAACAGCCTGGTTGATCAGGCTCTGATCCACCAGGAGGCCTGGTCACAGACCGGGCCGCAGGGGCATTGACCCCCGGAACTCTCTCCAGGTAAATACATAATAGCACAAATCGATTCACTCGCATTATATCACAGAAACCTGGGGTTTCAATCAGGCGGTCTGTTGACCAGTATGATTTCACAGTGTGCTTATACACATGTGGCATAAGCATTATTATGGCAAAGAAAAGATGCATCTCAGCCACAGTTGTCTCCTTCCACTGGTGTAGATGTGATTTTGGTGGAAGATTGTGTTTGCCATGGTGTAATCTAAGTAACTGTTGCTTTCCCTGACAATAATTTCCATCGGGGGTTCGTCAAAGAATAATTCAAAACATTCCAGTTCACTGGCATTGTTCCCCAGTGTACAAGATGACCGTATTCCACTTTGGCTTTCATCAAACTAGTGGGGATTTGGAACAAAATTGGCAGCTTCCTGCCAATCCTTGGTGCGGTCTGCTGGTGGGTACAGGACATTGACAGGTGGTTGTGGTTGTGGAGGTTGTGGTTGTGGAGGCTGGTGTGGTGGGTGGGTGTGGGATGGTGGCCTTTGTTGTAGATCAGCTGAGGCAGCGGCGTGGGTGGCAGCATTGCCCACTGCTGGTGCCTCATGGCCGGCACCACCACTCCCACCACCATGCACATTTTCCATCCCAATTGCAACACTGTCATCTTCATTTTCATTGTTTGTTCCTGTTGTACAGCCATGGGATGTACTCAAAGATGTACTCCTTCCCCTTGGAGTAGCATGTGGCACACTACCAGAGCTCATATATTGTCGTATATACTGACGTTTCACTGGAGAATATTCCAATTCACTATCACTACTGGAACTGTTTTCAAGAGCTTGTAGTTCATATTCACTATCATCACCAGTGCTCACATCTGAGTCTGAGATTTGGGAAAATAGGAGTTTCCTCTTTGATTCTGGTAGAACTGAACGTGAACAAGACAGCCCAGCAGCAGAGGTGGAAGGCTGAGGGTCATCTGGGTTTTCCTCACTATTACCGATATTATGGTCATTAGTTTCGGTCACAACCTCATCAAAACGTTGAAACTCATCTTCACTGGCACTTCCATCTGTAATAGAACCATCACTGGGGAACAAGTGTGTCCTAATTCGCCGAGGAGTGAGGAGTTTCTTACCACAAGGCATGGTGAGCAAGGTGTACTAAAATGGCGTTCCCACAATGCGCCACTGGGTCCTAGATATTTTTTTCTACCGCACACACTGACCACACACACCCATTCTCTCACATCTAGGCCTACCAGCCTTTTCCTGTGTGATTTGAAGGCACTAGAATTTATGCGTACTAGTATGTCAATAACCCTGGCACGTAAGCTGTATTAGTACATAGGAAACCCTGGAAGGGTTAAAGATTTGGTCTTAAAACCTTGGACCTACATACAACAGAAAAATTGCAAAAAAAAAAAAAACTTTAAATGATGACACTTTCTCCAAGTGGCATGCACTTGTGTTGCCATAAAATGACCAGAAACATTCTTCAGAACTATATACAGTGGAACCTCAGTTTTTGTGATTAATCTGTTCAAAAAAGTCTGATGAAAACCAAAGCAATATTTCCCACAAATAACGTAAATCCAATTAATACGTTCCAGACACCCAAAAATATTAAGAAAAAAATAAATTTTATAGGGAATAACTATAGTTTTACATACAGAAAACAATGAGAAATAAATATAAATGACTAATGAAATAAATAAATGAACATTTAACATCACTTTTACCTTTATTGAAAACTCTTGTTGGCGTATGGAAGATGGCGAGGAGGGGAGAGGGAGGAGAAGTTATTGTTTGGAAGGGGAATCCCCATCCATAAGGAATTCAGGTATCAAGGCCCTATTTGGGGTTACTTCCTTTCTTTGTCTTTTACTGGTACTAGGACCAGATTGAGTCACTGGACCCCTGTCTCGCAAAAAATCTGTCCAGAGAGGTCTGTTTCTGGCATGTCTTTAAGATTTGCCAAAAATGGGACAAGGCATTGTCATTGAACATGTTACAGACACGGCTTGCAACAGCTATGTTAGGGTGATATTTCTCCACAGAACTTTGCAACTCGTTCCACTTTGCACATATGTTCTTAATCACTGAAGAAGGCATATTCTCCTCTCTCTTCCCCCTCCTCTGAAGCAATTTCCTCAGCTGTGGTCTGCTGCTGTTCCAGTTGAAGGTCTTTGCAGCTCTTCAGTGGTTAGGTCTTCCCTGTGATTGTTCACCAACTCTTCCACATCCTGGCCACTCACATTCAACCCATGGACTTCCCCAAAGACACAGTAGATTCCACAACAGGCGTAGGGTTGTCAGGGTCAGCCTCAAACCCTTCAAAATCCTCCTCGAGGATGCCTTGTGTGGGCGCTTGATTCCGGGAAATGAGTGGCCGAGTCACGTGGGCAGGCGAATGAGTTTGGTACAGACCATTTTCAACTGTACGAAAATAGTGGATGTACGAAAACTGGGACAAAACTTAGACGAGAAAAGTCTAAAACCGAATCGTATGAAAACCGAAGTTTGATGGTATCTCCTTTAGTAATAAATGGATTTCATTTTACTCTTATGACACTTAATAAAAAATTATTGCAGAGTTTATAAGAATTTTTCTTTTTTTTTTAAACTGCCAATTCTGGGAAGCACATTAGTTTTAGATCTCTTGGTAACTTAGGGTAAAGGTACAGTAATAAAGATATTATATTCTTTTAAGCTTACAATATTGTGCCCATTTTCTCTGAATGGACATGATGCCCATTTTCTTTGGAAAGATTACAATGTATTAAACTGCATCATAAACCAGCTTCTCCTGGATGACTGAAGGTTTTGTTTGGTGGTGATAGATGGTGTTGGGTGGTAATAGTTCTGGTAGGTTGTGGAGGTGGTAGCAGCTACAACACAGAATATTACTGGTTGTAAGTAGGTGGTGGTAGATGGTGGTAGGTGGTGATAGTGCTGATAGGTGATGTTAGATGATGGTGTTAGGTTAAGCAATCACATCTACAGTGTAAAGCATCAAGAACTGTACTTTTTGACGAAATAAATGCCTGAAAAAATTTGTATGAATTGTCAGTGTACTGTACCTAACCCTATTGTTCACATACATACATCATTTGTTACAATGCCCAATTTTACATGGTGCTGATTTCAGGATAACTACCATGTTATTACTATAATTTTTTATCTTTACATGTTTTGGGATTTTGAACCCAGTTAAAACTCTAGAATGGCTATTAGACAGGATAGTGCTGTGCTTGGTCGGATAAAAAGATAGAAAATTCTGACAGTATTATGCAGAGTTAGTATATAATGTAGTGCAAAATGTGGTCACAAGATCATATTACTGTACCTGTTCTGCATTTTATGTATCACCTATGCATGATATAAAAGAAAGAAATGAGCTTTCTATGTTGACGTAGTATTGAAGAATAATGTACCTGAAGCAACTCCAACTCAGACTTCTTTCAATCAGTCAATCAAGTTTATTCGCTATAAAGATTACAATGCGGGGTTTACAGGTTTTGGATATTGTGTGGTTTACAGGTTATAAAATGCTAATTACAGTGGGGGCTGCTAGAACACCTAGCATGGCTAGGCATTTCGGGCAGACTTTGATTAATTCTTAACCCTAAATTATTACAGATTATGGAGTAAGTTGGTATTAAGGCTAAGTGACTACATTATAGTTTGCGAGTTTAGCAATGTGAATGCTTTTGTTTTTGCACAATACACAGGTTCTCTATTGGAGTATCACAGGCAAACTTATGACTAGTTGGGATTCATTATTTTATGATTAAGATTCGTATTTTTGTGTTTATAGTCAAATCGGTGAGTGAGTGTAAGTGTGAACAGGTAGTTTTCATGTAGTTAGTTGTCAGGGTGTATCAGGGAGATAAGATGTTGTCTAATGGCAGTTTTGAAAGTGATGAATGTGTCTGCAGTTCTAGAGCTTTCAGGTAGGGTGTTGCAGATTTTAGGCGCTTTGACATACATTGAATTTTTGTAAAGGTTTAGTCGGACACGGGGAATGTCATAGAGATGTTTGTGTCAGGTGTTATGCCTGTGGGTCCTGTCACAACTATCAAGAAAGCATTTTAGGTCAAGGTTAATATTGGAATTTAAGGTCCTGTAGATGTAGATTGCACAGTAGTAAGTGTGGATGTTCTGAACGGGGAGTAAGTTTAAATCTATGAATAGTGGAGGGGTGTGTTGCCAGGGATGGGATTTAGTGATTATTCTTACTGCGGCTTTTTGTTGGGTTATTATGAGCTTTAGGTGTGTTGCTGCAGTTGATCCCCAAGCATAAATAGCATAGGTGAGGTATGGATAAATGAGTGGATGGTATAGTACGAGAAGGGCAGTTTGCAGCACGTAGTATTGTATCTTGGAGAGATCCCAACTGTTTTGGATACTTTTTTTTGTGTTGGATATGGGTGCTGAAATTCAGGTTGTTGCTGAGGTATAGGCCTAGGAATTTGCCCTCATTATGTCTGGCAATTAGAGTGTTGTCGATCTTAATGTTAAGTTGCACAACACCTGCTCTGCTACCAAACAAAATATAGTAGGTTTTGTCAGTGTTAAGTGTAAGTTTATTGGCTGTCATCCAAGTTGATATTTTGAGCAGCTCCTCGTTAACTTGCAACCATTGCAGAGCTGTTAAAAGGACATTACTCTAAATCAAAATTAGACAGAATTACAGATCATGAAAAGTATTGTGGAATAAGTGCACTACATGATTGGTTTAGCACTTCCCCATGTATATGTGGAGAAGTGCTAAACTGATTGGGATCAGATAACTTGGTTTGAGCCAAGGAAGTGAAGGGTAGTTCTAATTCTTTGAAGAGCCCTTCAACAGACTGAAGGTGCACTCCCTTCATGAAACAAGCAAGGAATTTAGTAAATTAAATGCTTATCTTAAGAAGGCATTATAACCATGTAAATAAGTATGTAAATCA
This sequence comes from Cherax quadricarinatus, assembly GCF_038502225.1. Lineage (NCBI taxonomy): Eukaryota > Metazoa > Arthropoda > Malacostraca > Decapoda > Parastacidae > Cherax > Cherax quadricarinatus. Next base: position 37,050,519 of record NC_091309.1, on the reverse strand, counting down.
AGAGACTGACATAAGTGATTAAATGTAGTAGTGACAAGAAACTGTGACACAGCTGAAATGGAAGAATTGAGAGAAGATGAATGTATGTTAGAGTAAGTAGTACAGGTAATCTGTATAGCTTGGTATTATGTGTGTGTTGGGTATGGTTAATCTGTTTAAAAAAATAGTAGTGTAGTGAAAATGGCAGAAACATACAAGTTCTTCAGTACTATTTGAAAAATTATATCCATCAGAAAAATGAAATAATACTTCATAACAAAGGTCATTTAAGATGCTATGAAGATGTATGTTATTTTATATCACCACTTACATAGTGATGACAGTTTTTCAATGAGGGGAGGGGGTAAACAGTACAGTAACAATTACATGAGTGACACGAAGCACGTGGAAGTTCCCAGGTGGTGTCTTGCATGGTTGGAGCTTCGCTACAAACTCATCCACTGTATGGCAGTGTTTCTGTACAATGGCATCAACAAAAGCAACAATAGTGTAGACATATAACAGGATTTTGTCTGTGTATTTTTTAATTCTAGTATTGTAAATTTAAGAGACATGAAATACTTAGTTGCATTAAGTTCATTATATAAACGTTCAGAGTAAGAAATGCTATTCAACTGCTCTCTTATGATTCAGAACAAGTATTGTAATGTACAGTACAACAAAATAAGAAAGTAAATGGTTTACATCTGAGCAAGAAGAATGTGACTTGTTCGATGGTCGTTTGCTCAGTCGACTCGTCTGTGCAAACGTCGTCTGTGGTAAACAATTTTGCTGCAGAGCACAGAAATAAATGTGATTTGAATAAAGAAATATAAAAAAAGCAAATTAAAAATTAACAAAATAATGCTACAAATAAGACAAATACAAAACATGCAAACAATGCACATCAGTATTATAAAAATTACTACAATAGGACATCTTGTCATACAAGGTTAAACTACAGTATACATACAGATGTTATAAAAGGTTAAAGCACACGCTGAGTAAGATAGTCATGCACTACTATTGCTACAGAATACTTTTCCAGAAAATCTTACTTCTTATTTTTGGTATAATGTGCATTCAACATTTTATGAGTGTTAATGTTTATGAAACCCATGTTACATACAGAAATTAGTGTTATATGCAGTGTCATCCTAATAAACATTGAAATTGTTATTTTGACTGTTTTATCAGTTTCTAAGCTCATCCTAAGTGCTTATAGAACATGTGTAGTTTTTCAACCTCAGTGACTTCTTTTTCCAGCTAAATCTTAATATTTCTTCTGTTCCACATGACTGAATATGAAATGGTTAAAAATAAGTTGACAGGATGACTTTGTTTAAAGGAATATGCCAGAAAACTCAGAATTTGTTAATTTTCACTGTGGTAATTTTGCTTAATTGTAATTGTATTTTAAAATGATTCCCTAACATTTTTATAATTTGTGATATATGTATATAATACTTTGTATAAGACAATTTATTAGAAATATAGTACAGTACTGTGTACACACATTTTCATTGTGTTGAATAAAAAAATTGCAGTTCTCTGGCAGGTAGACATACTGCAGTGTTCCATACAGTCATTACTCACATTTAAGATTTATTGTAGCTCAAAATTTGAAAAATCATGTAGAATTCATTATAACATAGGATATATATACATGTACAGGTGCTCCTTGACTTATGATGGGGTTACATTCTGACAAACCCATCGTCAGTAGAATATCAATATGATAGGTTAAATAAGTAAATAAATAACTAATTTTCTCTGAATAAGTAAATAAACAAGAACATAATTGAATACCAGTATTGAAAAGTAAAAAGAAAAAGTTGTGGACTTGCAGCCTTCATGCTGGGTAATTATCTTAAGTTTCATCTCCAAAGTATAATTGCTTTTGCACCATCACAGTCAAAGTACCTTAAGTCGAACCATTGTAAATCAAGTAGCACCTGCACTCGACTCAAGCTCAAGGCTCTGACCCATTTTTTATATCTAAACCCTCTATTAACCCGTAAATGGTCCAAGCATATATGTGCTTTTTTACAACTAGTGCCCCAAATGTATATAAACATTTTATTTTTCCTGCCTTCAATTATGGCACGATTGGCCTGAGATGCCTTTTCAGCATAGAATGGATCATAACACTGTGTGCACTGTATTAAAAAAATCTGGGACCACTTAGTACCTTGTGGGAGCGCCAGCTAGAGCAAACAGCGCGGCAAACACCTGGGATTCACTGATTTTGTGTAGTATTAACTCTCCCATTTTAAGAGGAAAGTGATGTTGACCCCCAAGTTTAGTGGCTTTGAGGTGGATGTGGTCATAAGTGGTCGAGGAAATATCAAAAAACCTTGATAATAACCCATGTGCAACATTTGTGCAAAACCCTTTCAGAATGTCTTCTAACCTATACCCTAAGTAAAGAGAAACAATTCTGGAACATAATACTTGTTCAGCAGACTGGCTGATTGGCTGGCTGTCTGGCCAGCTGCGTGGCTGGTCGGATGCTGGCGGCCTAGCTCCGTTTGTCTGTGTGTCTGTCTATCTGTGTCTATCTGTCTCTGTCTCTCACAGGTACATATAAATACAAGTATACATAGTGTAAATTACCTAGGATAACCCAAAAAATCCAAAGTGCTATTCTCTGCTTGAAGATATGAGTAAATGTGATGATGCAGTCTTGTGGCTCTCTCTGAGACAGAGCTAGATGGATAGACAGGGAGCTTGACAGACAGACGAATAGACAGACATGTTTGCGTACCAGTGGAACAAACCGAGGGCTGATGCTCATCAAGTGTCACCTCTAATCTTATAAAGTCTTATCACTGCACCCTCGTGGTTGCTCATCAAATGTGAGCTGTTATCTAATGTTATCATGTCACTGTCAGGGGTGGACTGAGGCTTGTTTTTATGCTTCAAGGGAACTTATTATTATCTCCTCTTCTCCTGCTGCTGCTCCTCCTCCTCCTCCTCTTTCTCCTCCTCCTTCTCTTTCTCCTCCTCTTCCTCTTTCTCCTCCTCCTCCTCCTCCTTCTTCTTCTCCTCCTTCTCCTTCTTCTTCTCCTCCTTCTTCTCCTCCTTCTTCTTCTCCTCCTTCTTCTCCTCCTTCTTCTTCTCCTTCTCCTTCTTCTCCTTCTTCTCCTTCTCCTCCTTCTCCTCCTCCTTCTTCTCCTTCTTCTCCTCCTCCTCCTCCTCCTCCTCCTCCTCCTCCTCCTCCCTCCCTCCTCCCTCCTCCCTCCCTCCTCCCTCCTCCCTCCCTCCTCCCTCCTCCCTCCTCCCTCCTCCCTCCTCCCTCCTCTGCCTCCTCCTCCCTCCTCTGCCTCCCTCCTCCTCCTCCCTCCTCTGCCTCCCTCCTCCTCCTCCCATCTCCTCCTCCCTTCTCCTCCTCCCTCCTCCCTCCTCCCTCCTCCTCCCTCCTCCTCCTCCTCCCTCCTCCATCCTCCTCCTCCCTCCTCCTCCTCCCTCCTCCTCCTCCCTCCTCCCTCCTCCTCCCCCCTCCTCCTCCCTCCTCCTCCTGCTCCCTCCTCCTCCCTCCTCCTCCCTCCTCCTCCTCCCCCCTCCTCTTCCTCCCTCCTCCTCCTCCCTCCTCCTCCTCCCTCCTCCCTCCTCCTCCTCCCTCCTCCTCCTCCTCCTCCTCCTCCTCCTCCTCCTCCTCCTCTTCTTCTTCTTCCTTTTCTTTACTTCCCCATATCCAAAACATTGCTGGGACCTATAAACACTGTATATATTCCAAGACAACAGTAAATGGCCAAGGCAGGTGTATATGTCCCCCTGTCATTGTGTTTGTGACAATTTGAGAACAATTTCAGTGCCTAATACTAGTGTCAGAACAAAGATTGGTTATGAAATTACAAGAACTGCAATAACTTGTAATTACCAGAACATAAAAATAATATAAAATAATTTGAAAAATATAAAAAAAGTTATATCGGCAACACTTCTGCAAGTGGCAGGACTTGATGTTGCTGTCATGTGAGCATCTAGCGCCAACTTCTCTGCCTCATATCTCTGTAAGTACTGACCCTAATTTTTGTTTTAGCCTATAACACTTAGAATAATGTGCTCTTTATTTTCCTTAAAAACGATATATATATATATATATATATATATATATATATATATATATATATATATATATATATATATATATATATATATATATATATATATATATATATATATATATATATATTATGCAATAAGATCACAGTAAACAGGTGATTTCAGAATATGCAAAACAACCACTCTGAAAGAATAGAGAAATTCCAAGCGCTTTCGTGACTACTCACATTATCAAGGAACTATCGTGAGTAGTCACGAAAGCGCTTGGAATTTCTCTATTCTTTCAGAGTGGTTGTTGTGCATATATATATATATATATATATATATATATATATATATATATATATATATATATATATATATATATATATATATATATATATATATATATATATATATATATATATATATATATAAAATAAATAAAACAAGGGGTATAAGTCTGTTGAGTGTACCTGTTAAAGTTTATGGTAGTTATTATTGAAAGAATTAAGAGTAAGACAGAGAATAGGATCGCAGATGAACAAGGAGGCTTTAGGAAAGGTAGGGGGTGTGTGGACCAGGTGTTTACAGTGAAACATGTAAGTGAACAGTATTTAGATAAGGCTAAAGAGGTCTTTGTGGCATTTATGGATTTGGAAAAGGTGTATGACAGGGTGGATAGGGGGGGCAATGTGGCAGGTGTATGTTGTAGGAGGTAGGTTACTGAAAGCAGTGAAGAGTTTTTACGAGGATAGCGAGGCTCAAGTTAGAGTATGTAGGAAAGAGGGAAATTATTTCCCAGTAAAAGTAGGCCTTAGACAAGGATGTGTGATGTCACCGTGGTTGTTTAATATATTTATAGATGGGGTTGTAAGAGAAGTAAATGCGAGGGTCTTGTCAAGAGGCGTGGAGTTAAAAGATAAAGAATCGCACACAAAGTGGGAGTTGTCACAGTTGCTCTTTGCTGATGACACCGTGCTCTTGGGAGATTCTGAAGAGAAGTTGCAGAGATTGGTGGATGAATTTGGTAGGGTGTGCAAAAGAAGAAAATTAAATGTGAATACAGGAAAGATTAAGGTTATGAGGATAACAAAAAGATTAGGTGATGAAAGATTGCATATCAGATTGGAGGGAGAGAGTATGGAGGAGGTGAATGTATTCAGTTATTTGGGAGTGGACGTGTCAGCGGATGGGTCTATGAAAGATGAGGTGAATCATAGAATTGATGAGGGGAAAAGGGTAAGTGGTGCACTTAGGAGTCTGTGGAGACAAAGAACTTTGTCCTTGGGGGCAAAGAGGGGAATGTATGAGAGTATAGTTTTACCAACGCTCTTATATGGGTGTGAAGCATGGGTGATGAATGTTGCAGCGAGGAGAAGGCTGGAGGCAGTGGAGATGTCATGTCTGAGGGCAATGTGTGGTGTGAATATAATGCAGAGAATTCGTAGTTTGGAAGTTAGGAGGAGGGGCGGGATTACCAAAACTGTTGTTCAGAGGGCTGAGGAAGGGTTGTTGAGGTGGTTCTGACATGTAGAGAGAATGGAGTGAAACAGTGACTTCAAGAGTGCATCAGTCTGTAGTGGAAGGAAGGCGGGGTAGGGGTCGGCCTAGGAAAGGTTGTAGGGAGGGGGTAAAGGAGGTTTTGTGTGCAAGGAGTTTGGACTTCCAGCAGGCATGCGTAAGCGTCTTTGATAGGAGTGAATGGAGACAAATAGTTTTTAATACTTGACATGCTGTTGGAGTGTGAGCAAAGTAACATTTATGAAGGGGTTCAGGGAAACCGGCAGGCCGGACTTGAGTCCTGGAGATGGAAAGTACAGTGCCTGCACTCTGAAGGAGGGGTGGTAATGTTGCAGTTTAAAAACTATAGTGTAAAGCACCCTTCTGGCAAGACAGTGAGGGAGTGAATGATGGTGAAAGTTTTTCTTTTTCAGGCCACCCTGCCTTGGTGGGAATCGGCCAGTGTGATAATAAAAAAATATATATATATGTATGTATGCATATACACACACACACACACACACACACACACACACACACACACACACACACACACACACACACACACACACACACACACACACACACACACACACACACACACACACGCACCTACCTACCTACCTACCATCTGACTTAAGACCTGCTCGACATACGACGACTCGACTTACGACCATGTTTTTTATGCCAAATTTCTGGGAAATAAACAAGTGTTTGTGTTGTACACAGTGTTTATCCTAAACCTTACAGTATAAAATACAGTACTAACAGCATAAAAAGTAAAGTAAAACATGAAATACCAAAATAAAACAAAGTCATTACAAAAAATGCAATGTTGATATTCAGTAGTAAAGTTCGACTTACGTCCATTTCGACTTAGGACCGGTTTCTCGGAACCAAACTCGGTCGTAAGTCAGATGGTAGGTGTATATATATATACACAGGTACCATCCGACTTAAGACTGAGTTCGGTTCCGAGAAACCGGTCCTAAGTCGAAATGGACGTAAGTCGAACTTTACTACTGAATATCAACATTGCATTTTTTGTAATGACTTTGTTTTATTTTGGTATTTCATGTTTTACTTTACTTTTTATGCTGTTAGTACTGTATTTTATACTGTAAGATTTAAGATAAACACTGTGTACAACACAAACAGTTGTTTATTTCCCAGAAATTTGGCATAGAAAACAAGGTCTTAAGTCGAATGGTCGTATGTCGAGCAGGTCGTAAGTCGGATGGCAGGTGTTTATACGTTTGGACCGTTTATGGGTTAACTTCATTATCTTGTATATATATTATTTATAATTATTATTGTAACCATGAACAAGTGGTATTTAATCAATAACAACACTGCTACTAGCCGAGTACTCAAACCCACGTCATTTTAGCCCGCCTCATGGAGAGAGTGGGGGTTAGAGCGTCAGGAATTTTCTCTCTCCGTGAGGCGGGCTAAAACGACATGGGTTTGAGTCCTCAGTTAGTCGCAGTGTTGTTATTGATATACTGTATATGCAATAAAATGACAGTAAACAGGTGATATCACAAGATAGGAAGATAGGGAGGAGGAGAGAGGAAGTTGGGGTTAATGTTTGGAAGGAGAATCCCCCTCTCTGAGGACTTCAGATATCAAAGCCCTCTCTGGGGTTACTTCCCTTCTCTGTCTTCTAATGCCACTAGAACCAGCTTGAGAGTCACTGGGGCCCTTTCTCACAAAATAACTATCTACAGTCCTCTGTTTTAGCACCTCTAAGATTTCCCTAAAATGGGATATGGTTTTGTCACTGAACTTGTTGCAAAGATGGCTTGTTTCAGCTTGCTCAGGGTGGTACTTCTGCACAAACATATGGACATCATTCCAATTGGCATAAATCTCCTTAATCTTTGAAGAAGGCACCTCATCCACTCCCTCTTCCTCCTCCTCTAAACCAAGGTCCTCAGCTGTGGTCTGATAATGTTTCAGATGAAGCTCTTCCAGCTCTTCAGTGGTTAGCTCTTCTTGTGGTCCTCCTCCAACTCTTCCACATCCTTGCCGCTCGTCTCCAGCCCCAGGGTGTTCCCCAGTGCCACAATAGAGTTCACAACAGGCAGAGGGTCAGGGACAGGGTCAGGGTCAGCCTTCAACCCTTCAAAATCCCTCTTTTGGACACAATCTGACCACAGTTGTCTCCAGGCAGAGTTCAAAGTCCTGGAAGTCACTCCCTCCCTAGCCTTACCTATGAGGCTAGAACCTATGGTCGACTTGTTTTTCCCATACATCCTGGCAAGCTCAACAAGTCTCACACCACTCTCATACTTCTGTATTATTTCCTTCTTCACATCTATGGTGTTTCTCACTTTCTTTACCACAGGGGTACCACTAGCAAGTTTCTTTGGGCCCATGGTAGCTTATTTTACAGTCCCACAAGTACTAAACACAATGAAATAATCGTAAAATGTTTGAATGAGAGCGCAGGTTAGCGTTCAATCAAGCATCAACAAAACCAGACTGGCTCACGGCGCCTGCGTGGGGATATGGACAGAGCAGGCTGCCAGACAGGTCCGGTACCCGGTGGTTCGAAAATAGGGGCGAGTTCGATAATAGGGACAAAGTTGATCGAAAAAAGCGTTCAATTTTCGAAGAGTTCGATAAGTGATACATTCGAAATTTGAGGTTCCACTATATATATACACCTACCATCCGACTTACGACCTGCTCGACATACGACCATTCGACTTGCGACCGTGTTTTCTATGCCAAATTTTTGGGAAATAAACAACTGTTTGTGTTGTACACAGTGTTTAATCTAAACCTTACAGTATAAAATGCAGTACTAACAGCATAGAAAGTGAAGTAAAAAATGAAATACCAAAATAAAAAATAGTCATTACAAAAATGTGATTTTGATATTCAGTAGTAAGGTTCATCTTACGTCCATTTCGATTTACGACCGGTTTGTCGGATCCGAACTCAGTCGTAAGTCAGATGGTACCTGTATACGTTTGGACTATTAAGGGGTTAAATAAGAATAATGTATTTATAAATAAGAAATATTGTATAAAAACATAAGAGAATGTCAAGAAAACTGGAGATCAGACGACTTGGGCTAATGGATTTGCTGGCGGAGGTGGAGGGTGGAAAAGATAGGCAGAGGAGATTGGAGGAGTTCATTTTGTTTCATGCTTTTTGGGTCGTTTTCGTTTTTCATAAACTCTCTTGCTTAATCACTTAACTTGCTACACTCTTAATGCTACACTTTATTGCTGAATTTAATTGGTACAATTTTTTTTTCAATTCATTTTCACTGATTTTTGCCTTTTTTACCACACTTTCCACACTTTCATCTGAAAGGCATTTCAATAAAAGCCTTCCCAAGGAGGTTTATTTCATTCTCCCTTTCAGAATGTTTCAGAAATGAGTTAGGCAAGTATCATTAAATAGCATCGACACATGACCAGTTGCAGCTTTTTCTGGGTGTTTCCTTTCAATAAACTCTGAAAGTCTCTCCCAGATTCCCAACATTTCCTTTATCTCGCTTGTAGAGATAACCTCCTCCACATTCGGCTCCTCTGCGGTACCAGTTTTTTGCAAAACCTCCGTGTGCTGCTGTGTTTATAGTTCCCTAACCCATAAACGGTTCAAATGTATATATACGTTCTTACCACTAGTACTCCAAACATATACGTTTTATTTCTCCTGCCTCCAAATTTGGCACGATGGGCCTGAGATGCCTGGTCAGCATAGAATGTGTCTTAACACTCGGTGTGCACCATATTAAAAAAATATGGGACCACTTAGTACCTTGTGGGAGCTCCAGTTATATTGAGCACCAGCTAGAGCATACAGTGAGGCAATCACCAAGGATTCACTGATGCAATGTCGTGTTAACACTACCCTTTTAACCCTTTCAGGGTCCAAGGCCAAAATCTGAAGTCACGCACCAGTGTCCAAGAAATTTTGAAAAAAAAAAAAAAATTATTTTTTCTTACAGAATTAAAGAGCATATTTTTGTGAAGGTAATAAAACAAAAAAAATTAGAATCTGATCAGTACTTACCGAGATACAGTGCCAAGAAGTTTGTAGAAAATGATGTGGTGGCGGCAACATCGACGAATTCCACATACGCGTATTATATTATTTTGTTGTTTTAGTTGTTTTTTCTTTTCTTTTCCAATTTTTTTCTATTCCTACTAACATTTGGGGCCTGAGAGACCAATACTGTATATAATTTATATATATAAACTCACTGTATTGAACACAATAACCGCACTAAAGTTATTATCATATTATTGTTTACCACTGTTGTTTATTACAATAAACATGCACAAATATTGTATAATACTAATGTTCTATCATATATTTACATATTTACAATCACTGAACATGGTTTTAGAACTGCTGGAGCTTGTGGAACTCCTTGAAACAAGGCACCATGCACAGAGGCACCTTACATTCCTCACACATAAACCGAGTGTCTTTGCGTCTTTGTTGCCGTCATTTTGTTTGTGCACAGACAATGCATCTCTTCTGAGCAAATTTCTTTTGAGTTGAAGGAAGCTGTATTATGAAATGATCACCTTCTCTTCTCAAACGCTTGGGTATATTGTGATGAATTCGAGGACCATGTTGTATTGCAGGTGTTGTTACCTGGTACTTCATTATGAGTTGTCTGACAACAGACAAACAAAATTCACCATACGGTGGTCTGTTACCAGTCTTTATTTGGTACATATTATATGCATTCAGCATTGAAATGTCCATGAGATGGAAGAAAAGTTTCATGTACCACTTGTAACTCTTACGAACACAGTCAACAAAACCAATCTGCATGTCACACTTGTCAACCAAGCGCATGTTTTGTGTATAATCAATCACTGTCACTGGTTTTCGAATACGTTCATTAGTCACTCGATCAACTTTGCCACTGTCTTGCATTTCATTACGGTGAATGGTTGTCAACAATGTGACATCTCGTTTGTCATGCCACCGTAATGCCATGATGTCATTGGCAGTAAACACCTGCACGTCATCACCACGAACACCTGCGTTGAGCCTGGGCATATGTTTACGATTAGAACGCACTGTGCCACACACATCTGTCTTGTTCACTCGCATGAAATCACTGAGTAATGGGCTTGTGTACCAGTTATCGGTATATAATGTATGGCCCTTACCAAGATAAGGTGCCATCATGTTTCTCACTACGTCACCTGATATACCCAATAACATCTTGGTATCTTTCAATGTTTTACTACCCGTGTATACAACAATATCCAACACCAGGCCACTGTCACAATCACAGAGTACAAACAATTTTATACCAAAGCGGTTCCTCTTGCTCGGTATATACTGCTTGAATGACAGTCTACCTTTGAACAAAATCAAAGACTCGTCAATTACAAGATTCTTGAATGGATAAAAGTATATCCTGAACTTTTGTTTGAGATACATGAAAACATTTCTAATCTTGTATAACCTGTCACTTCTGTCAGGCCTGGTTTTGTCAGAGAAGTGCAACATACGTAACAGTAAGATAAACCTGTTCACTGGTATTATTTCACTGAAGGATGGGGTACAAATTAGCCGATCTGTGGACCAGTATGCTTTTATATTATGCTTATAGACGTGAGGCATAAGCATTATTGTTGCAAAAAGCAAATACATTTCTGCAACAGTCGTCTCTTTCCACCTGTGTAGTCTTGACTGTGGTGATAAGATCGTATTTGCCATGGTGTACTGAAAATACTTATTACTTTCCCTGACAATAGTTTCCATCAATGGCTGGTCAAAGAATAATTCAAAGAATTCCAGTTCATTGGCCGTGGTTCCAAGGGGACAGGTAGGTAGAATTCCACTTTGCGAGTCATCAAAGTGGTGAGGGCTGGGAACAAAATTGGGATTTTGCTGCCAATCCCAGATACGGTTTGCTGGTGGATACTGGACATCATAGGCTGGTTGTACGGGTGGTTGTGGCGGGCTGGTGGGTGACGCTCCGCTTTGTCCTTGAACTGACGAGTCAGCAGCGTGGGTTCCCGCGTGGCACAGCGAGTCACGCATGGCGGTGCCACTACCACCACCAGCCCCACTAACACCATCCACTGATATCTGTGGCCCATCCATGCCAAGTGTAGCCACATCATCCTCACTATCACTACCTAAAACGGGTGTAGGGCCACGGGATGTACTACGGGATGTACTCCGTCCCCTGGGCACAGCATAGGGTACACTACCCGAGCGCATGCGGCGGCGAACATACCGACGCTTCACTGGTGAATATGTTTCCTCACTATCACTACTCGAACGATCGTCGAGCGCAATAAAATCACAATCCACGTCAGAATCATCGTCATTACTGAAGTCAGAGGCCAGGCCACGGGAAAATATTAGTTTTCTCTTACGTTTAGGAACACCCGACCGTGAGTCACGAGTGCCCACACCAGAGGTAGAAGGTCGAGGATCGTCGGGGTTTTCTGCACTATTATCGATATCCTGGCCATTATTTTCGGTCACTAACTTATCAAAGCCGTAGAATTCGTCTTCATTTCCACTTCCATCAGTGTCAGAACTATCAGACAGGAAGAGGAGAGTCCCAATTTTCCGGGGAGTGAGAGCTGACTTGCGACGAGACATGGTGAACAAGGGTGACTGAGCCGGCGTTCCCACAATGCTATGCAGGCGCCTAGATTTTTTGTTTACGGCGCACACCCACGGCGCAGACCCGTTCTCTCATATGTAGGCCTATGAGTGCTTTCACGCTAAATTTGACGGCGCTAGAATTTTGGCGTAGATCTACGGTTTGGACACTCACCGACCAGCCGTAGATCTATGGGACGGACCCTGAAAGGGTTAAGAGGAAAGTGATGTTAACCCCAAGTTTAGGATCTGTCTATCTGTCTATTTCTGTCGGCCTATCTCTATCTCTTTCTGTGTCTCACAGGTACACTTAAATACAATTATACATAGGATGTGTGATGTCACCGTGGTTGTTTAATATATTTATAAATGGGGTTGTAAGAGAAGTAAATGCGAGGGTCTTGGCAAGAGGCATGGAGTTAAAAGATAAAGAATCACACATAAAGTGGGAGTTGTCACAGTTGCTCTTTTGCTGATGACTGTGCTCTTTGGAGATTCTGAAGAGAAGTTGCAGAGATTGGTGGATGAATTTGGTAGGGTATGCAAAAGAAGAAAATTAAAAGTGAATACAGGAAAGAGTAAGGTTATGAGAATAACAAAAAGATTAGGTGATGAAAGATTGGATATAAGATTGGAGGGAGAGGGTATGGAGGAGGTGAATGTATTCAGATATTTGGGAGTGGACGTGTCAGCGGATGGGTCTAAGAAAGATGAGGTGAATCATAGAATTGATGAGGGGAAAAGGGTGAGTGGTGCACTTAGGAGTCTGTGGAGACAAAGAACTTTGTCCTTGGAGGCAAAGAGGGGAATGTATGAGAGTATAGTTTTACCAACGCTCTTATATGGGTGTGAAGCATGGGTGATGAATGTTGCAGTGAGGAGAAGGCTGGAGGCAGTGGAGATGTCATGTCTGAGGGCAATGTGTGGTGTGAATATAATGCAGAGAATTCGTAGTTTGGAAGTTAGGAGGAGGTGCGGGATTACCCAAACTGTTGTCCAGAGGGCTGAGGAAGGGTTGTTGAGGTGGTTCGGACATGTGGAGAGAATGGAGCGAAACAGAATGACTTTAAGAGTGTATCAGTCTGTAGTGGAAGGAAGGCGGAGTAGGGGTCGGCCTAGGAAAGGTTGGAGGGAAGGGGTAAAGGAGGTTTTGTGTGCGAGGGGCTTGGACTTCCAGCAGGCATGCGTGAGCATGTTTGATAGGAGTGAATGGAGACAAATGGTTTTTAATACTTGACGTGCTGTTGGAGTGTGAGCAAAGTAACATTTATGAAGGGGTTCAGGGAAACCAGCAGGCCGGACTTGAGTCCTGGAGATGGGAAGTACCGTGCCTGCACTCTGAAGGAGGGGTGTTAATGTTGCAGTTCAAAAACTGTAGTGTAAAGCACCCTTCTGGCAAGACAGTGATGGAGTGAATGATGGTGAAAGTTTTTCTTTTTTGTGCCACCCTGCCTTGGTGGGAATCGGCCAGTGTGATAATAATAAAAAAAATAGTGTAAATTATCTAGGATAACCTAAAAAATCCGAAGTGCTATACTTTGCTTGTAGATGTAATGCATAAGAATACCTGTTGCTTCACAGTGGCTCTCTCTGAGACAGAGAGAGAGACAAGCAGAGAGATGGAAAGAGACAAGCAGACAGAGAGATAAGACAGAGAGACAGATAATCAGGGATATGAGCTCATCAAATGTCATCCCTTATCTCTGCACCCTCGCTCATGCCCATCAGATGTCATAGCTTATCTTGTCTTATCTCTGCACAGTCTCATCTCTGCAACCTCGCTGGTTTGTAGATGAATGGTTCAGAGAACCGACATGTTGATAAATTAGACACATGTGCAACTCTTGGGTATCTTTATTGAGGAAACGTTTCGCCACACAGTGGCTTCATCAGTCCATACATAGGAGAAACTTGAAGAACAGGAGGAGAATGAGGTAATCAGTCCCTCAACCTTGAGTCGATGTGTTCAGTCCATCAATCTTGAGTAGAATACGGCAGATGAGCGGAGAAGCAGCTTATAAACCGTATGGCAGGAGAGGTGTAGCAGTCATAGGTAGTGTCACATTTGTTCAATGTGGAAGTAGGTTGTGCCCAAGAATTAGGCAAGCGAAGAATTCCTAAGTATTAAGATCCCAAGAAGTTGCAGTGTCTGACAGGTTTGTAGACTGATTACCTCATTCTCCTCCTATTCTTCAAGATTCTCCTTTGTATGGACTGATGAAGCCACTGTGTGGCGAAACGTTTCCTCAATAAAGATACCCAAGAGTTGCACATGTGTCTAATTTATCAACATGTCGGTTCTCTGAACCATTCATCTACAAACCTGTCAGACACTGCAACTTCTTGGGGTCTTAATACTTAGGAATTCTTCGCTTGCCTAATTCTTGGGCACAACCTTCCACATTGAACAAATGTGACACTACCTATGACTGCTACACCTCTCCTGCCATACGGTTTATAAGCTGCTTCTCCGCTCATCTGCCGTATTCTACTCAAGATTGATGGACTGAACACATCGACTCAAGGTTGAGGGACTGATTACCTCATTCTCCTCCTGTTCTTCAAGTTTCTCCTATGTATGGACTGATGAAGCCACTGTGTGGCAAAACGTTTCCTCAATAAAGATACCCAAGAGTTGCACATGTGTCTAATTTATCAACCTCGCTGGTGCCCATCAAGTGTCATCTCATATCTCATCTCATCACTGCCCTCCCGGATGCTTGTCACTGAACACTTGCCTTGCACATTGCTTGAAGGGAACGTCTTCATCCTCCCTCCTCCTCCTCCCTCCTCCTCCTCCCTCCTCCTCCTCCTCCTCCTCCTCCTCCCTTCTTTTTCTATACTCCTCCGTGTATCCAAAATATTGCTGGGACCTATAAATACTTTGTATATATTTCTAGACAATAGTAAATGACCAAGGCAGGTGTAAATGTCCACCTGTCAATGTGTTTGTGACAATTTGAGTACAATTTCAGTAACTAATATTAGTGTCAGAACAAAGATTGGTTATGAAATGACAAGAACTGCAATAACTTGTAATTACCAGAACATAAAAATTATATAATATAATAATGAGAAAATGGCATATCACCAACACTTCTGCAAGCGGCGGACTCAATGTTGCCGTCAGGTGAGCATTAAGTGCCAACTTTGCAGCCTCATATCTCAGTAAGTACTGACCCAAATTTTTTTTTAACCCTTTCAGGGTCCGTCCCGTAGATCTACGGCTTTACATTCAGGGTCCAAACCGTAGATCTATGCCAAAATTCTAGCGCCGTCAAATTTAGCACGAGAAGGCTGGTAGGCCTACATCTAAGAGAATGGGTCTGGGTGGTCAGTGTGCACACCATAGAAAAAATCTGGACGCCTGCATGGCGTTGTGGGAACGCCAGCAAAGTAGTTTTGTTCATAGTGCCTGGCGGCAAGGAAGCTCTCACTCCCCACTCACTCTCCGGGCGAATTTTGACTCTCCTCTTCACAACTTACAGTTCTAAGACTGATGGAAGTGGAGCTGAAGATGAATTCTATGGTTTTGAACCATATGGTACCATTGTGCCATATGGTACAAAGGCACCATATGGTACAATGGTGCCATGTCATACAATGGTATCATATGGTACAATGTACCATATAGTACATTGTACCATATAGTACATTGTACCATATGGTACAGGGTACAGGGACCCTAATGGAAATAAATCTGTCTGACTTTTTTGGGTTATCCTAGGTTCTCCAAACATATTCAAATTCAAACTTTATTCTCTATAAGTATTACAATGCTGAGTTTACAGAATTTGGTTATTGTGTGGTTTACATGTAGTAAAATAATAATTACAGAGTGTACCACTAGAATGCCTAGCATGGCTAGGCATTTCAGGCAGACTTATATTAAATCTTAGGTTTAAAATGTTACAAAATTATGAGATAAGTTGGTATTATGGCTAAGTGACTAAATACTAGTTGTGAGTTTAGCAATGTGAATGCTTTTGTTTCGGCACTATACGTAGTTTCAGTATTGGAGTATCACAGGCCAACTTATGACTAGTTAAGATTTATTATTTTGAGATTGAGATTGATATTTCTGTTTATGGTCAAATGGGTGAGTGAGTGTAAGTGTGAACCACCAGGTGGTATTCGTATTATTAGTTGACAGGGTGTATCAGGGACATAAGATGTTTTCTGATGGTAGTTTTGAAGGTGATGAATGTGTCTGCAGTTTTGGAATTTTCAGGTAGGGTGTTCCAGATTTTAGGGCCTTTGACGTACATTGAATTTTTGTAAAGGTTTAGTCGGACACGGGGAATGTCATAGAGCTGTTTGTGTCTGGTGTTGTGCCTGTGGGTTCTGTCACAACTATCAAGAAAGCGTTTTAGGTCAAGGTTAATAATGGAATTTAAGGTCCTGTAGATGTAAATTGCACAGTAGTAAGTGTGGATGTACTGAACAGGGAGTAAGTTTAGATCTATGAAGAGTGGGGGGGGGTGTGTTGCGAGGGATGGGATTTGGTGATTATTCTTACTGCGGCTTTTTGTTGGGTTATTGGCTTTAGGTGTGTTGCTGCAGTTGAACCCCAAGCACAGATAGCATAGGTGAGGTATGGATATATAAGTGAATGGTATAGTGTGAGAAGGGCAGTTTGTGGCACGTAGTATCGTATCTTGGAGAGGATCCCAACCGTTTTGGATACTTTTTTGGTTATGTGTTGGATATGGGTGCTGAAGTTCAGGTTGTTGTCGAGGTATAGGCCTAGGAATTTGCCCTCATTATGCCTGGTAATTAGAGTGTTGTCGATCTTAATGTTAATTTGCGCATCTCCTGCTCTGCTACCAAACATAATGTAGTAGGTTTTGTCAACGTTAAGCGTAAGTTTATTGGCTGTCATCCAAGTCGATATTTTGATCAGCTCCTCATTAACAATGGTATTGAGGGTTGCAAGATTAGGGTGAGAGATGACATAAGTCGTGTCGTCAGCAAAGAGAATGGAATTCAGGCGTCGAGATACGTTTGGAAGATCATTGATGTATATGAGGAAGAGGAGGGGACCAAGGACACTTCCCTGCGGAACTCCAGTATCAAATGGCTGTGTTGTTGATGCTGTGTCTTTAATGGTGACATACTGATACCTATTAGTAAGGTAAGATTTGAAATATGCAAGTGCATGGCCTCTTGTACCATAATGGTCAAGTTTGTGGAGTAGGATGCTGTGGTCTACTGTGTCAAAAGCTTTTCTTAGGTCAATAAAAATTCCTAGTGGATATTCCTTATTTTCCAATGCTGTGTAAAGCAGACCTAGCATTTTTATAATTGCATCGTTAGTGCTTTTTCCTGAATCCAAATTGGCAGGGGTTGAGTGTGTTTTGTGACATTATAAATGAATATAGTCTCCTGTGCACGAGTTTCTCAAAGATTTTGGATAGCAATGGTAAGTTTGATATTGACCTATAGTTGTTTAAATCTGTAGGGTCACCACCTTTATGTATTGGTGTAACCCTTGCCATCTTGAGTAGTTTCGGGAAGGTGCTAGCTTCTAGTGACTTGTTAAAAAGCAATGAGATAGTATGCGAGAGGACATGGGCCCCACTCTTGTACAATAATGGTGGGACATGAGACAGATTCCGAGTTATTTTTAAGTGACTTTATAATCTCGGTGACTTCCGTGGGCTCAGTTGGAGCAAGATAGAAGGAATTTGCTGCTAAGTATGATATTCTATGTAACTTTATTTGTGTATAACTAAATAAACTTACTTATGATGCCACATGCACTTGAGTAAGTTTATTCAGGTGTACAGAAATACAATTACATAGATTATCATACATAGCAGCATATGTATAAAATCCTAGGATAACGCAAAAAAGTCAGGGTGACTTATTTTCATAGTTATCCCTGTATCTGTACCATATGGTGTCCTGTACTGCATGGTACCCTTTACCATATAGTACAATGTACCATATGGTACCCTGTAACATATGGTCAATAGGTGTTGGTGGCATGAGACACCAGCCAAGACTGAGTGAGCGGCGACGCAAGCTGCTAGCTACTGACTCCGCAGTTTCCGAGACAAAGTGCTTTGTCATCCACCTCAAGGAACACGTAAAGTTCCTGTACACTTGTAAATATATAATAGAACATTACTAATATACAACATTTTTGCATATTTTTGTTGTAAACAACTATTGTAAACAAAATAATAATGAAAATATTAGTGTGTTTGTGTGGAATACAACAGTACCATATGGTACAATGATCCATATGGTATCATTGTACTGTATGGTACAATGTACCATATGGTACCATTGCATCATATGGCACCATGGTACCATTACACCATGTGGTACCATAAGGTACCATTGCACCATATGGTACCATAACCATTGTATCATATGGTACCATTGTACCAAATGGTGCCATCCTACCATATGGTACCATTGTATCATATGGTACCATTGTATCATGTGCCATATTGTACCATATGGTACCATTGTATCATATGATGCCATTGTACCACATGGTACCATTGCACCCTATGGTACCATTGCACCCTATGGCACCATTGTACTATATGGTACCATTGTATCATGTGCCATTGTACCATATGGTACCATTGTATCATATGGTGCCATTGTACCATATTGCACCCTATGGCACCATTGTACTATATGGTACCGTTGTATTCAACACAATAACCGCACTAATATTTTCATCATTTTGTTTACAAAAAACTTGTAAACAAGTTTTGTAAGCAATATAATGATAAACAAATTAGTGCAGTTATTGTGTTGAATACAATGAGTGTACACTTATACAATATACATTATACTGGTCTCACAGGCCACAAATGTTATTAGAAAAAGAAAAAAATAGAAAAAAGAAAAAAGTATAAAAAACATAAAATAAAAAAATGGGATTTTGCGGAAGTTACTGATGTTGCCGCCACCCGGTCATTTTGGGTCAACTTCCCACCGCTGTATCTCGGCAAGTACTGATCAGAAAAAACTTTTTTTTTGTCTTATTACCTTCACAAAAATATACCCTTTAATTCTGTAAGAAAAAATAATTTTTTTTTTTCAAAATTTCTTGGACACTGGAGCACCACTTCAGATTTTGGCCTTGGACCCTGAAGGGGTTAATCCTGTAATGCTTAGAAAAATGTGCTCTTTATTTTCATTTAAAAAATGACTTTTATTTTTCAAAATATTCGGGGCACTGGGGTAGTGAACGTATATATACATTTGGACAGTTTAAGGGTTAAACTCCTCCGTCATCAATTCCTCAGAGTGCTCCTCAATGAGCTCGTTCACACCACCTTCATCCGCCACCATGCCCATGGACTTTGAGGAACACAATTTCCTCCACCACCGCCACTTTGGGTTTGAATCCTTCGAAGTCCCTTTCGGACACAACCTCAGGCCACAGTTTCTTACACACACAGGTCAAAGTCCTACACATAACCTGCAGTTTTTCTTTTAGAATTTTATGCGGCTTAAAGGCTCTGTGGTTTTCTGAATGATATATGAGCAGCAGCTTGATCTTGCAGTTGCCACTCACATTGGCGCACAGTGTGAGGGTTAACCTATCCTTCGTGGGTTTGTGGCCTAGCACCTTCTCTGCATTTACGTAAGTCTTCCTTAGCATCATCTTCCAGAAGAACCCTGTCTCGTCAAGGTTGAAGACTTGCTGAAGGATGTATCCTTCAGCTATCACTTCTGCAGAAGTTTGGAGGTAATCCTCTGCTGCCTTCACATCTGAGCTCGCTGCCTCACCATGCCTGATGACAGTGAATGCCGGTCCTCCTTTTGAAATTGTCAAACCATCTCTGACTGGCTTTAAATGACTCTTCCGACGCCTCGTCTGTTGAATTGCCTGGGGTCTGCTGCAGCAAATCAGTGTAAATACCTCGTGCATTTTCACAGGATACCCTCCATCATGGTATCTCCTGTGAGCTGCATCTCCATCAACCACATCATCAGCAGCAGCTTCTCCATCTTTTCATGGACAGAGGTCCGCAGCTTAGAAATTATTTTAACACCCTTGGCTGGTGTTATAGCCTTTATCAACTCCTCCTGCTTTAGTATAGTACATACCGTAGAAGTAATAAGCTCAGACTGCCTTGCCAAGTTGACTACACGCACACCTCGCTTGTGTTTTTCTATGATTTCATGCTTTAATTCGATAGACATCATCCTCTTCTTATCAGCACTGTCCTTTGCACTTACTTTATTCGGACCCATGGTTAGGAAAAAGAAATTTGGCAAAACTGCACAAAACGCAAGCACAACATGAGAGATGCTTCCATGGCGAGGTAACCACGTGCACTAAATGAGTGAGACGCGGGATGCTGGGCAGATGTTGTGGCATTTGCTGCGCCACTAGTGGCAGCATATCTGAAGCTTGCTTGCAGCTCGAAGCAAAAAATCGACTGAGCGATGGCTTGTAACTCGGAAAACTCGTAAGTTGGGGTACTCATAAGTCAAGGTACCACTGTATTTCAGAGTTTTTGGTCTCTACCCAAGAAATTTCTCGGTGATACCATATTATCCATTAATTGCCTTATGCCTGAGGCATTGTATATTATGCTATAACAAAGCGTGTAAAGTTATTTTTCATTTTTACCATGGCCCTTGTTTTTTATTTTCATGATCATTCAGTTTTTCCTTTTTGTTGGTGATTGATACTTTGAATTGCTTTAATAAAGAATGTACAATCCTGTGTGGAAGTCTCTTCCAGAAAGTAAGATAATCTGGTTGGCTGGATTCTGCCTTGGCATATGCTGGAGTGGATACAATGCAGTCGGTATATAGTGGAACCTCTACTTGCGAGTTTAACCCATTCCGTGACCTTGCTCGCAACTGGATTTGCTTGATTGGAGAGTCAATTTTCCTCGTTTAAATTAATTGAAATGCAATTAATCCATTCCAGTGGAATTCTATACTTCAATAATTTCGCTAATATCAACTCTGTGGCTTATTTATCTATCACAGTTCATCTAATATGAAATAATATAAACAATATAAATAACATAGAAACCTGATATATACTCTAAAATGAATAAAATATGTAATTCAAGTAGTGGTATGGGCGGTGTCGGCGGTGGATGAGAGTTTGTCTGGAGAAAATACTTCTTGAATAATTTCACTAATATCATCTATATGGCTTATTTATCTATCACAGTTCGTTTAATATGACATAACAAACAATATAAATAACATAGAAACCTGATATATACCCCAGAATGAATAAAATGTCATTATACATGTGGAGGCGGCAGCAGCCGATGAGAGTTTGTCTGGAGATAGGACAAAATACTCCTTGAATATTTTGCTATCATCAACTTTATGGCTTATTTATCTATCACAGTTCATCTAATATGAAATAATAAACAATATTAATAACATAGAAACCTGATATATAGTCTAGAATGAATAAAATGTCATTATGTAACAGGTGGAGGCGGCCAAACCACTCCCTCTTTCTTGTGGTAAACACTGCCATCTAGTGATGGCCTTTTGAAGTCGTCTGTTATTATAATTGTTAATATTATGTAGTACATTATTATTATATATGTATTATTATACATATTATTATTGTATTATATTATACTAATATTATTATATGTTTTATTATTATTATTATTATTATTATTATTATTATTATTATTATTATTATTATTACAATGCAAATAATTTAAAATTTTTATTCATACAAAAAATTTAAGATTTACTGTTATGCCATATTGCAATAATTGTATAAATAATGTCAAACCATTCACTGCTGCATATTGGAATTGACAGTGATGTCATTTGTTTACTCTTGAATATAGCCAAGCAATGGAGCATTTTTCCTACGTTGAGCTCAATTTCAAGGTACTTTTCATCGTGAAAGCAATCAAAATCATATCTATTTCTGTAATATATCTTCCAATCTATCAAATGAGACCAAGAAAACGAGAATACATCCATAAAAGCCATACGAAAATACTGCTGGGGTGGCTAATTGCTGAGAAGTGAACTCCATTATTTATGCTCCGATTTCTTTCATTTTTGGTGTAAGTTAAGAAACGTCTTTCCATCATACATTGCCCAAGTTTCAATAAGATAGCCCAACAAACAAATGAGATAAAATTACCTAGGTCAAGAGCAAGAACCCCTCACCAGTGTTGAGGAACCTGCCTTGAGGTCTGCTTGCTTATGGAAATTTTGCTCGCATATGGAAGGAAAAAATCAATCCATCGACTGCTCGTATTTGGAAAAACTCACACATGGATGTGCTCACAAGTAGAGGTTCCACTGTTTGGCCAACATAACACAAGCCATCATTACTCCTTACTGGAAAGGATGGAACACTGCAGTGCAGTATGTCTACCTACCTGGGGAAATGTATTTTATGCATCAAAGCAGTCTGTATGTGTATATATTATATACAGTTAGTACAGTGGACCCTCGTCCAACGTTGGCATCGTCTAACGTTAAATCCGACTAGCAATACATTTTAACGCAAAAATTTTCCCTCGACTAGCGCTAAAAAACCCGACCAACGCTATTCGTTCCATTCGAGACGCATCCACTTTGGCCTGAGCATGCCTCACTTGTCCTGTGGGTGCCATTGTTTACAAGCCAGCCAGCCACCACGGTCCCATCCAAACATACAATTGGAACATTTCATATTATCACAAGTCCTAATGGAAGGGGATTCCCCTTCTAAACACTAAGGCCATCAACACACTCCCCTCCTCCCATCCCATCAATCATCACCAGATCTTCAATAAAGGTAAGTGCCATGAAGCTGTGCATGTCTTCTTCAGTTTGTGTGTATTAAAATTAATATTTCATGTGGTAAAAACAATTTTTTTTTTTTCATACTTTGGGGTGTCCTGCACGGATTAACTTGATTTCCATTATTTCTTATGGGGAAAATTAACTTGACTAACGATAATTTTGACTAACGATGAGCTCTCGGGAACGGATTAATAGCGTTAATCAAGGGTCCACTGTATTTTGAATTTGTCATGTACAGCACTATTCACTGCTGTCATTTTAATCAATGTTCAGCAAGATTGTCAATTTAAATGAACTTTGTGCAGATCATCACAACTATATTCCATTAGCTGGATTTTAATTTGCTTGCTTAAACAGTGACCAGAATGCCAAGGGATGCATTTATTTATGGTAGTTACTCTGCATACCCTATCCTAGTGCTGACATGGTACAGGAGCATTGCAGACAGCTTACTGTCACTGCAATATGGTAGCTACACTGCTGCCCTATAAATTATGCCTCTTAATGTTTATGCTTAATAAATGCATATAGTAATTGATTGGTTTTAATTTCCTATGATAAATATCATTTATGAAATGGAGCTTCTCCAATTAATTTAATGTGATTTTGTTCATTAACTGATTTATACTCCTGGAATTATACTTTACCAAAATAACTAGTTAACTGGTTTTACCCTACAAGTGGTAGCTTGTTTATAAATACTATGCTGTTCTTAGCCTACTAGCTAATTCATTGTACAAGGTGTGTGGAGCACTGCAGTAGGCTCACCAGCTCCTGCAGAAAAGAGCTTCATGGTTTCAAATCTGCTTCATAAATTTTTTATTGAACATTGAGGTAATTTGAATCCATAATCTCCAATAAAATTGGAGATTATTGGCTCTTTCTTCAGTTGCCTCTTCTTCTTCTGTTGGGTTTCAGGGCCACTGACAGCATACGCCGTATTGAGCCCGGCCGTCCAGTGCTAGGAGAGGGAATATCGACCAAAGTGGAAGAATGTCTTGACTAATAACTATGTATCATATGTCTCTGATATGCCCTGAAGCCAGCAGGAAGGAGCAGGTACAAGCCAATATCTCCTGACAGTCCAAAGGGCGAAACCCCTCCCCGTTGAGGAGGACAGGTAGAGTGAAAGTGTGCACCCCAAGTGTGCGCAAGGCCACACGGAGAGTAGTCCATGCAGAGTGATAACATGGGCACCACAGCAGGAAGTGTTCCATCTCAGGCTGTGAGGGACACCACGGGCAGTATGGAGAGTCTGTCATCCGAAGGCGATATAGATGAGCCACCAGTCGCGAGTGCCCGACTCGAAGGCGAGTCAGTGCAACGTCCACTGAGCGGTTGGGATGGCGAGCCCAAGGGCAGGGGCCATTAAAAGTTTGGACAGAGCCCAACGCTGAAGAAGAGAGAGAGTGCGCAAGGCCCTCTTGCCACTGATGACGGATTTCCTTCCAAACAGCCCTTGTGAAATCACTGTGGCCCAGGGCAAGAGGGGTAACAGTAGGAAGTGTGTGCGCGAGGGAGGCCGCCCGATCTGCCACTTCATTGCCCCAGATTCCATCATGGGTGGGAACCCACTGAAGGGAGATGCTCCAACCTGGGCTCCGCAAGAAGCACAGGAGGAGAGATTGTGTCTGACGAATGAGGACGAGCAGTGATCGTGGACGGGCAGAGCACAAAAGTGCCAGGGAAGATTGGGAATCAAAGAGGACCAATGGTTGTGGGGGAATGTGATCTAGGACAAAAGCCAGAGCCTGGTGAATGGCGAAGAGCTCCCCTGCCAGAACAGAATGAGCAGGGTCCAACCACCATGTTTGACACAGGGAGAGATTAGCGAAGAAGGCCACAGATGTAGAAGCGGGGGAAGACTGTGCCGAGCCATCTGTGTAGATGGAGAATGAAGAGCCATACGTAACAGAGCAAAACTCTTCAAATAGAAATGCAACTAACTGAGGGGGTTCCCTGTTCCTATAGTGCCAATCCAGGTGAATGTATCGTGTCAGGTCCAGCCACGGGGGTGCCAGAGAGTGGAGAGGGGAGGGAGTCATCACAAGTGCAGGAAGAGTAAGGCAGGGCAGGGAACGCTGGGCCCTGGCTACAAAGGAAGGCCGAGCCAAACATGGGGGGACAGAGGCTGTCTCCCACATCTGTGAAGAGAGGTGACAGGGGTGAGTACAAGGCAGAGAGGCCATATGATGGAGTCGTAAACAGTTCTTCGCTGTCCTCACCGATGAGAGGGGGACTATCCCCGACTCTGCCTCCAAGGCTGCGATAGGGGTGGAGGGGAATGCCCCCAGCATATTATGGATGGTTGAATTCTGGAGAATGTCTAAGCGATGAAGAGAAGAGGAAGAAGCCGAGCCATACACCTCACTCGCATAAGTGAGCTTGCTGCGAACCATAGCTATATAGAACTTATAGAGGAGGTCTCGATCCTCCCTCCACTTGGTGCCAGAGATCCGGCGCATAAATGCAATGCGACGTGCGCACGAGAGGTGGAGGGCCGCTATGTGTTTCTTCCATGTCGAGAATGGTGCATCTAAGGTGACTCCCAACCAACGATGAGAAGATACCAAAGGGATTGGCAGCTGGTTCAATGAGACTGATGGAAGAGTGGGGAGTCGGTGTCTAGTAAAGCATAAGAGCTTGGACTTAGTGTCACTAACCTCCAAACCCCAGGTGGTGGCCCATGATATGCATTGCATGGCACCCTGAAGTGTTTCCTGTGCTGTCAGTAAAGCTGGGGCACTGCACATAAGGGCCACATCATCCACATATACCAGGGTATGCACTCCCTGGATGGAAGGGAGATCCGACAATAAGACAGAGAAAAGGAGTGAGCTAAGAACAGATCCCTGGGGCACTCCCCGGTATACAGGACAGGGTGAGGACAAAGCGCCACCCACTGCTACACGAAAGGTCCTCCCTTGCAAAATGTTGCGCATCCAACAGAGGGGAGCTCCTGTCAGCC
Organism: Cherax quadricarinatus; assembly: GCF_038502225.1. Lineage (NCBI taxonomy): Eukaryota > Metazoa > Arthropoda > Malacostraca > Decapoda > Parastacidae > Cherax > Cherax quadricarinatus. Next base: position 37,024,637 of record NC_091309.1, on the reverse strand, counting down.
CCATGCGGGTCAGCTTGAAAACAATTGCTGTGTGTGATGCAGAGTCAAATGCTCTGCATAGGTCCAAAAATGCAGCCAAAAGGAACTCCCGGCATTCAAATGAATTGTGCACAAGCTGTGTAAATTGAAGCAAAGGGTCGAGAGTGGATCAACCTTCTCGGAAGCCACTCTGGTTATCAGGCAGGAGGCCATGTTCCTCAATCCACCAAGAGAGACGAGTAGCCACCAGTCGTTCCAGCACCTTACCCAAGCAGGGCAGTAGAGCAATGGGCCGGTAAGAGCTCGGTTGGGTATCATCCTTGCCCGGCTTTAGAATCGGAATCAGAAGAGTGTGTTTCCACATATCAGGGACGACACCTGTATACCAGCTGGTATTGAAAACCTCCAGCATAGCTTCTGTACAGGAGGGAGGTAGATGTAGTATAAATGAATAGGGTAAGTTGTCCTCCCCTGGAGAAGAGCGGGAAGAAAGTTGGGAAAGTGTCCGCTGCAGTTCATGGGAGCTAAAGGGAGATGCCAGTACCTGGCAGTGAACCTCAAGTATGGCAGGTGGCAAAGGGCACGATTTGATCACCTTAGAGGGTAGAGGAGGAGGAGGAGAAAACATAGGACCGAAGAAATTTGCAAGTGTCTCTGCCTTGTCCTGGGGTAAGAGTGGGGTCACTCCTTCCCCCAGCAGGGGAAAAGTACTTACAGAACTTGATCCCAACATGGAGTGGAAGAAACCCCATGCCTGACTGGCAGAGGTGCGAAAAGAATGCACGTTTCGCTTGGAGGAGGGTTCACCGACAAAGAGCGTCTGCCCTTCGGTAAGCCAACTGCTGAGTCCGAGAGGGTTGGCACTGCCACCGTGCCCACGCTGTCCGACGTGTCTTCACTGCTTAGAGGCACCCATCATTCCACCATGGAACCCGGGGGCATGAACGGGAGAAGCTCCCGGAGACACAAAATGAATGCGAGCCCGCCTCGTGCATGGCCCCTTGCAGACGCGACAGCCTCATCCAGCAAGAAGTCCTGAGGCAGGCTGTAATCAGCAAGGGCCTGATTATAGTTTGTCCAACCAGCCTGAGTGATTTTCCACCGTGAACGAACTGCCGTCACTGGCACTGCTAAGGCTTCATTTGTAGAAGTAAGGACTGGAAGATGGTCACTCCCCATGGAGGGGCCTACAGTAACAGCAGCTGTAGTAAAATATCCACACCCAAGAATGAGGTCTAGGGTAGAAACTCGCCTGGTATAAGGATCCACTCTAGTCTCCAAACCTGGTGGTGTGAGCAACGAAAGGTGAGATGCAAGGAGGGTTTGGAACAGGGCCCTACCTGTGGGATTTACCAATCCCAAAGAAATGGATGGCTCCCAGAACTGGTGCCTTGCATTAAAGTCTTCTATCACAAGCGTAGAACCATGGAGTTTTCCAAAGTAATAGGTAAATTCACTGTGTGTAACCGACCTGCCCGGATTATAGATCAGGAGTATGTTGCACCACTGAGTGCCCAAGGCAACTCTCACAGTCAGAGTTTCCAACACTCCACTCTCATGGGCTTGGAGAGAAAGGGTCATACTCTGGAGCTGGTTGCGTACAAGAAGAGCTAGGCCACCTCCGCTGCCTGCAAGGCGATCCCTACAGTAAACAGTGAAACCAGGCATCCGAAGAGAATGTTGAGGGCGTAACCATGTCTGAGAGACCCATCACCAGTGGCTGTACCTCATCCAGATACCTCTGAAGGTCTGGAAGCTTCCCCAGTACAGAACATGCGTTCCAAAGAAGAAAAATAGAGGGGTGAGAAAGGTTCACGTATGTGAACTAAGCAGCCCAATAAGGTGAGGGAGAACCGAGAGACATTCAGTCACAAAAGAGGTGCCCTGGAGGTAAGAATGTAGCACCTCCAGCAGGAGGAGGATAGGATGAAGGAATAAAGCCCAGGCAGGCGAGAGTGAGAAAGCAGGACCTTCAGACATGAAGGGTCCTGGAGTGGAGACAGGCCAAGGCTGGGGTTGAGGAGAATTGAGGGGGGGGGGGAGTCGGCTGCGAGATGGGAGGCTCCGGGTCGGGTATGATGTCCATCTGAACTGGGTGGGGCTCTGAGCAACGAGTCGATTTGGGAACTGTACCACCTCGACGGGAGGACGTGCATTGTGGACAAGGGGGAGGTATGTGCAATAATTTCCGCAATGGAAGCCGGGTTCGAGGACACCCTGAGTTGATGTTGCCCAGGGGGTGGGGAATCCTCTAAAGGGAAAGAGAGGTCTGCAAGAGCCCCAAACAGATTTGTAACAGGGATATTAGCCCTCACAGCTGCGGAGTACAGATGTCCTGGCCGTGTTGGTGTTGGGGAGACTCCCTTAGTGGGGGGCACTGGAGGTGAAGGAGGAAGGGGCTGATGGACTGTGAATGGCTTTACGGACCACAAGCAGGAGTTACATTCATCAAGCGAACAAGACTGGACCCTGGCTGAGTTTGCCAAATCAAGAGCCTGGCGATATGCCGGGCAAGATTGGGAGGTAACCTTGTGGTTCCCTTTACAGAAGTAGCACGAAGCTGGGTGGGTACAGGTAATGCCGTCTTTAACTACTGGGTGAAACCCTCTGCAGTTCGCACATTTTACCTTACCACGGCAAGACAACTCTCCATGCCCAAAAAGGAAACATTTCCGACACATGAGTAAAGGAAAAGTATAAGGAAGAACAGGAAATCTTAGATTGCCAAAAGTCATAAATTTCGGGAGAGCACCCGAGAAACATACATCAACCATACGAGATTGGGTAGGATGATTTGAGAGGCTCCAAACCTCCCGCTAACCTAAGTCATCACCCCCACTGTGAACCAATTCAGAGTGGATCTCCTCATCTGAGAGGGATGTAGAAATCGGTCCAATTCTGCCGTAACAACAGCCAGTGGCGAGGATTGAGGAGCAGACCTCCCAGCAGACAACATTCCACCTACCCAGGACACGAATGGCATTTAGTGGCAAATTTTAGCCAGAAAAGACTTACGATGGAGCCGGAGCCTTAGGGCTGCACCCCTACCAAGTTGTTGGACACCCCCATCTATGCAAGCCTTGCTGAAAGGAGATCCACTGATGGCGTTGGTGATGTCCCGTGGGTTGGTGAAGGGCGTACCGCCATCCTTAGCATGCACAAGAACCACCACCACCACGTCTGGAGTAATGTGAGGAGGAGGAGCATAGTCTGGACAAGTGGTGGGTTGGTGTTTTGGGCTAGACAGGGGCCTGGCACTGTCGTCAACCTCAAGGGCCCATTTGTTTATCCCAGTAGGGGGCGCACTAGCCATATCTTGGTCCAACGGTAGTGAAACAGTTGTCAACTGTGTAGAGACAGGAGGGGGGTCCCTCTCTATGGGGGCGAATGACATCTCAGTCGAACCCCCCATAAATGGGCCACACAACACTGCCTGATGGAGAAGACAATGACAACTCAAGCACACAAGAAAAGAAAGAATGTGAAGCAGAGCTTAAACAGGGCCTACACCACCAATAAACAACTGAGGAACCTTCAGAAGACAGGTCCACACTCCAATGCCGGCCGAGCTCTTTCAGTTGACTCTTCTGAATGATGAAATAAACACTTAATCCATATATTCCTCATAGGAATGTAAACCTGGCACTTATTGAAGCACCACATAGTGTGCTTGTACAATAGTGTATGTACCATTTTTTTATAATAACTTCGAAGATGTGTGTGTATTCACATAAATGTTCTCGTCTATTTTATTTAAACTTAGGTGGATTAAGCATAATTATAGTTGGGCATTATAAAGTGATTCTTTACATACCTCACACTTTAGATGCAGAAGAATCTCCAAAACAGGTAATAACACATGTGCAGGATAACCACAGTGAAAATAGCAAAAGGTTCTCCATAAGTACTTTCGCATATGTTTGCTATTCATAATGTCCAAATTACAGCATCCTGACAACTTTCAGGGTTCAAGCACCAAACATTCCACCTCCAGAACTCTGGAGGCAGGATATTTAGTACCAGTGTTCCTGGATTACTTCATTAATCACATTGCTCCTCCAGTTGTTAAGGACATACCAAAAAAAATCACTTATATATAATCTAATATGCTCACATGCTCACATATACTGGATGCCTAAGCACCTGCCACTATAAAATTTTCTCTGCCTCTTTTCAACTCTTTCTTGGACATCTACACTACAGCCACTATATTTTTATTAATGTTAATATTAGCTTCATACAGTTCTACAGTGTTCATCATTAAAGTATGATGGGTTTAAGGAACCTGACATAATTTAGTTTTCAATATGTAATGCCCTACCCTGGTATATTTATCAGTGAGACAACTTATACTGGCCTGGTAACTCAAAGCGGGACTTCTCCAGATTTCCTCTGGCTACTGGCTAGATTCTAAGTGCCTTCTGGGCTTGTATGGTGCATGAATTTGTGACCTTTGCCCCCCCTGCACCATGTGATCTTGAAATTTGAGTTTGTCTGATACTTTTGGCTTTTGATGAATTATGGGCAAGACTAAGTCGCTGTCATATGACAGTTCCAGATGTAACTGGATTACAAAAGGCAGACCATCAAATTAAGGAAATAGAAGTCAGCAATGTGCATGAGCATCTGGTGAGTACCTGGTGGTGTCAGCTTCTTCTGGACAGTGTTCATGATATTGCCCACACTAAGAACACATCCGGGAAAGCACAGAAAAACTTCACTACCGTTAACTATACTAACGTACCTAGAACTGATCTGTTACCATTTGCCCAAATCTTTTGCTCACTGTGGTGAGAGTTTTTTGTGGAAAACAATTCTAATTGTCACACTAAAATTTGTTGTTCAGTGGCTTTATGACTGTGGAAATAAGTAACCACTTTTGATGACTGGCCAGGAAACTTCCAGGACATGAACTCCATTTAGAGCCTCTGGGCTCAAATATAGTATGGAGGAAGGATATCAGCTCTCTCCCGTGACTTTAGGAGGCAGTTGTGAGTTGTGGCTGAATTTACCCCATGAAACCTTGAAGAATGTGTAAATCACCACCTACACAGTTCAAGAATAACATAAAGTACAAGGGATAACCTCTTGTGGTTAGGATTTTAGAGGACGCTGACATACTAAAATGATGAACACAGTACATTACCACATCCTCTCATCTACTCATTTTCTAGTGATGGTGTAGTAATATTAATCAGTACACCATCTAAATTTTTTATATTCTTGATTCTTGGCATAATATTGACACAACATGGATTTCAGACAATTCCATTGTCTCCACTCACCTCTAGCTGCAACACTGAAAATGTTATGCATGATATCCATATAAAATTGTTGGACTACTATACTGATACATAACCTGTTTAAAATCCATTAACCCTTTCACTGTTGGTGCCATAGTACTACGGCTTAGGAGTCAGTGTTGGTGCTGTAGTACTATGCCAAAATTCTAGTGGCTTCAAATCTAGCGGGAGAAAGCTGGTAGGCCTACATGTGAGAGAATGGGTCTTCATGGTCAGTGTGCAGTATAAAAAAAATCTGGGAGCCAGTGGTGCATTGTGGGAATGCCATTTCAGTAGTCCTTGTTCAGCATGCCTAGCGGTAAGAAATATTCGACTCCCCAGTGAATTTGGGACTGCCCAAGTGATAGTTCTAACACAGATGGAAGTGTCAGTGAAGATGATTTTCATGGTTTTGAGGAGTTTGTGACTGAAAGCAATGCCCAGGATACCAGATACAGATAGTGAAAAGGGAAGACAGTGTGGGTTTTGGGGAAGGCAGCTTGGATGGTGGGGAAGAAAGCATGGATGGTGGGGATGATGGTGTGAGTGGGGAAGGCAGAGTGGTTTTGTGTAAACAAGTTTTGTGAACAATATACAGTGGACCCCCGGTTAACGATATTTTTTCACTCCATAAGTATGTTCAGGTGCCAGTACTGACCGAATTTATTCCCATAAGGAATATTGTGAAGTAGATTATTCCTTTCAGACCCCCAAACATACACGTACAAACGCACTTACATAAATACACTTACATAATTGGTCGCATTTGGAGGTAATCGTTATGCGGGGGTCCACTGTAATAACAATGATTGTGCAGTTGTGTTGCATACAGGCCACAAAAGTTACTTGAAAAAATAAAATATGTATTAGAAGAGAAAAGAAAAATAGAATAAAAGTAAAACTAATATTACTAAGTGAGTGGCAGTTGCTGATGTTGCAGTAAGCAGTTGACTTTGTCAACTTCACGCCTCTATGTCTCGGTGAGTGCTGATCGCAAACTTTTTTTTTTTAAACAATCAGAAAAATATTCTTAAGATTTTGATAAGATTTTTTTTTTCTTCGATACTGAGAGCAAATTTGTGATCAAAGATCTCGACAGTGAAAGGGTTAAGGAAAATTCACAGAATTCCCAACACTCCTGTTAATTTTGCTTGATCATCTATTATGATAAGTTTCATCTGTCTTAGGTTTCTCTGCTGACACAAACATTGCTACTTACCTAAAATATTCACTTCCTACATATTTCTTTCAATATGTATTTTTTTTTGTATTCACTTTCAACTTTGTTGCATGCATTTCTGAAATCCTCCACTTGTCATCAACTTGTATCAACTTTATGAACTGGAAATTTATATAAAAACATTCTTTGCAATTGCACCTTTCTCTCACTAGCATTCACAACCCTGTCTAGACATAAAACTACAATAACATAACATATTTCAGACTTAGCATCACTTTTACTAGAGAATATTCCCCTTGTTTCCTGAGTGTATAGTAAATGTTTTTTTTTGGTCAAATACTACTATTGAAGATTTGTTACCAAAGTTCAGTACTGTTTATCTCTTCCACCATGGCTGTCCAACTTACCAGTAGGCCTGTACTTGAGTACTTACCCTAACATAGACATTTCTGCCACAAATCTCATACTTGCCATCTGCTACCCTCTTAACATGAGATTTGATACAGTCAACCTCTTTGCAACCACAGTAGCCACGAGTCTGGTTTGCAATGTCAAGAACCTGTAAATAAAAATAATGTACCTTAACATTAATCTAGTAAATATTCATTCTTGCTTTATCCTCAGTTCCTTAAAGATATTGCACATTTCATTTACAAAATTTATTTCTAAATGAATATGTAACTTTAGGAACTTGTATATTATAATGAAACATTTATGGATTTTACTCTTTTTCTTAAATTGGTATGAAAAGTAGCTATATTTTCTCTTGCTCTCCTATGCAAAGAATACTTTGTACTGTCTCTAACCACAATATTTCCTGGGCAGCATTTCCTTTAAGATTTGTCTTTTACAAAATTCCCTAGATGGAATTCTGCTGCCTTATCACATACTCCATACACATCATTACTGCTTCCATCCTATACCACAGACATCAGTTTGATTGTTTCGTAACTCAAAACTGGCGGTAGAAGACTGCAGGGTGGCACAAGCACGCTGTGAGTAAGGTCTGATAAGTGGCTACTATAGTTGAACCCTTTTAAGTGTAAGGTAATGAGAGAAGAAAGACGGGTAGTATTCACATCCTGAGATGTTACAGGAAGAAATGGAAAAAGGCACTTAGGTACAGTTCAGGACATTTATTAGAGGAAACATTTTGCCGCAAATGGCTTCTTCAGTTGTAATCAGATTAGGATTGAAGAAGCCACTTATGCTGAAACATTTTCTCTAATTAATGTCCTAATGTCCCCCTGGAATGCAGGCGGGAGAGATACATGATTATATACACCTGGAAAACCCTAGAGGGACTAGTACCGAACTTGCACACGAAAATCACTCGCAACGAAAGCAAAACACATGGCAGACGATGCAACATCCCGCCAATGAAAAGCAGGGGTGTCACGTTAAGAGACAATACAATAAGTGTCAGGGACCCGAGACTGTTCAACTGCCTCCCAGCATACATAAGGGGGATTACCAATAGACCCCTGGCTGTCTTCAAGCAGGCACTGGACAAACACCTAAAGTCGGTACCTGACCAGCCGGACTGTGGGTCATTCGTTGGATTGTGTGCAGCCAGCAGTAACGTCCTGGTTGATCAGGCTCTGATCCACCAGGAGGCCTGGTCACAGACCAGGCCGCGGGGGCGTTGACCCCCGGAACACTCTCCAGGTAAACTCCAGATCTCCCCAATCCATCTCAACTTCTTAAACCATTTCTGTTTGCAGACAACACTACTAATGTCTACTCACTAATAGCCAGCTATTCTAAGAGACATTGTAAATGAGCTGCTAAAAATATGTACTTGTACTTGGATGATGACCAACAAATTCACTCTCAACATAGACAAAACATACTTCATGCTATTTGGAAACAGAGCCTTAAGTATCCAACTTAACATATCGATAAATAGTTCCCCTATTATAAGACACACTTCTCCTTGGCTGTAATTATAATTTTCATTCCCACATCCAGCATATATCCAAGAAAATTTCCAAATCAGTACGTATCCTTTCCAAGATAAAATACTACGTACCCCAAACAACACTCCTTACCCTATACCACTCTTTAATATATCCCTACCTCACCTATGGTATTTGTGCCTGGGGATAAACCACAGCCAACCACCTTAAACCTTTAATAACCCAACAAAAAGTTGCTGTGCAAATGATTACCAGCTCCTGTGCCAGAAAGCACACCCCACCACTTTACAAAAGCCTGAATCTACTAAATATACGAGACATACTATATATACAGAACATTAAATTCCAATATAAACCCTCCACTTAAAGTTGTTCTTGATAGCTACAACAGAATGCACAGTCACAATACAAGGCAAAAGGTACTCTTTGACATCCCTTGTGTCAGTCTCGCATAAAGATAATATAAAGATTTTATTTCTTGCAAGGTTACAATGTGTAATTTACAGTTTTGATTTGTTAAGTACAAAGAAAGCCACTATCATGCTGGGGCATTTCAGGCAGACTTAATAATTACTTTTGCCTAGAGAAGACGAATGGTTAACTTTTTAATAAATCTTTATTTTATCCTAATACTAATGTGAGGTAGTCAAAGTGGAAGTTTATAACTATAATAATCTTGAAGTTGCACAATAAGAACAGTATTACAATTAATGGTTCAAACAGTAATACTGTTTCATGGATTGGCAGATATTTAATAGATTAGAGGTCATATAATATTTGGGAGAGTTGCTTCAAATGGTTAGAAGTTGTTTTGGTTCGTTTGGTTGGTATTGAGGGACGAGACGATTTTTAAGCATAGCCCTAAATTTGTATGTTGTCAGGGGATCCTTCACTGGTTCAGGTAGTGAATTCCAGATCTTCGGATCCTTTATGCGCATTGCATTTTTGCATTACTTAATTTTAGTCCCTTATATATTTTTTTTCCATTATTTTAGCTTTATATAACTACCTTAGTTCATATATTCACAATTGTTAAAATAATCAAGGTGCTATTCTCAGGTGCTAAAGTGTAATAAGTTCACTATTTTGCCATTATATTCCAAAGCTCGTTTATTTGATTACCACTTTATTGTTCACCACAACTTATATTAGTCCCTTTTATATTATAATTTTATATTATAATTCTAACTTTAAAGAATTACCTTTAAAGTACTACCTACTATCATATTCCCAAGCTCCATTATTTGATCATCACTTTATTTGTTCACCACAAATTATTTTAGTCCCTTTTATATTGTCTCCTTTATTTTAGCTTTAAAAAAAACTACCTTAGCTCATTATTTTTACATTTGTTAAATAATTCAGGTGCTATTTTTTAGCTTTAGAAGATTTACTTTGTTTTATACTTAATTCTAACTATAGATTCACTACAAATCTTATGATTACAAGCATTGATCCTGATACCAACCTCTTATTGAATGACTTAAATGAATCAAACAGTTACTGTAATTACTACACAGCAGAACAATCAAAGGCACTTCTCAGAGCCAACAAAAACATAACTGTCTTTAACTACAATATCAGATCTTTAAGCAAGCATTACGATGACCTCATAGCATTACTAAATTCCTTGCATGCCAATATGTCCATCATTACACTAACTGAAACCTGGCTGAAGCCTGATACTACAGATGTCTATGCCATTCCTGGTTACACAGCCATACACAACTGTAGGACAGATCAGCAAGGGGGTGGCACAGCTATATACTACTCAGACCAACTAGAATGTATCACTAATACTTGCACAAGGGATGAACATGGGGAATATATAATAGCTAAATTCAAATCCAAATACCTACAAAAACCTCTCACATTGATAAACATCTACAGAGTTCCACAGTCAAACATTAGCCAATTTAGTCAAAACCTAGGAAGTATGATAACTGATGCACGTATGATAACTGATGCACGCATGAACAAAGATCACTTACTACTCTCAGGTGACTTAAATATAAATCTCCTGCAAGACCAGGACCCACACGTTACTGAATTCACAAACACGATGAGTAACTGCATGTTGCTACCAACAGTAACAAAACCTACAAGAGTTACGGAGACTAGTGTTTCCCTACTTGACCACATCTGGACCAACACCATATCCCCTTTAAAATCAGGCATAATTACAGATAATACCACAGACCACTACCCTACTTTCCTCATAACAACTCTTGGTAAAATACCCCAAGACACTACTAAAGTCACCTTCAGACTTCACAATGAGGCAGCCATTAATAACTTCACAACAGCAGTAACAAACATTGAATGGCACACTGAGCTAGAAATCTATACAGATATTGACGAATGTTTTAATAATTTTCTAAAAAAGACCCAATACCTCTATAATAAGCACTGCCCTAAAAAAACTAAACAGATGACAGCTAAGAGACTGAACAGTCCCTGGCTAACACCCAGCATTCTCAAATCCATAAATGCAAAACACCGATATGAAAAACAGTACAGAATGGGTCACATAACCAGAGACCAAACAAAACATTACTCGTCAATCCTAACCAGCCTGATAAGAAGGGCAAAAAAATTGTATTATGAGAACAGATTATCCAACTTACGAGGTGATATAAAAAAGACCTGGAAAACCCTATCTGAAATTCTGGGAACAAAAAAGATATCACGAAATAGTGAAATAAAATTAGCAAAATCATATCAACCCCAACTCCCACCAACAGAAACAGCAAACAGACTCAATGATTTCTTCTCCACTATAGGACAAAACCTTGCCAATAAAATCCCAAGCTCAGATACCCCACCAAATGACTACCTCACTGGCAACTACCCGAACACACTGTTCCTAGCTCCGACTAACCCATACGAAGTCTCCCTTATTATCAATGCACTAAAAAACAAGGCAGGAGATTTAAATACCTTGCCACCCTTTATATACAAAAAAGTGTCACAAGTGCTATCACCAATCATTGCAACACTCTTTAACAAATCCATTGAATCCTCCACCTTCCCTACAGTTCTCAAAATAGCAAGGGTCACCCCGATCCATAAAGGAGGAGACCAAACAGAGTTGAATAACTATAGGCCAATATCCAATTTACACCCTCTCTCAAAAATCTTCTAAAAATTAATTCATAAACGAATCTACTCCTACCTCATCTCCCAAAACATACTCAACCCCTGCCAATTTGGATTCAGGCCTAATAAAAATACTAATGATGCTATTATACACATGCTAGAACATATATACACACTGCAATAGAGAAAAAAGAAGTCCCACTGGGGATCTTCATTGACTTACGTAAAGCTTTTGATACAGTTGACCATGACTTGCTCCACGTAAAATTGTCACACTATCGTATAAGAGGGATCTCCCTCAACTACCTCAAGTCATACCTCAGCAACAGAAGCCAATATGTGTACGCAAATGGGGCAAGCTCTTCCGCACAACCAATTACAGTTGGTGTCCCACAGGGAAGTGTCCTTGGCCCTCGTCTCTTTCTCCTATACATAAATGACTTGCCAAATGCTTCGCAATTACTCAAACCCACACTATTTGCAGATGACACTACATATGTCTTCTCTCACCTGAGCCCAGTCACGCTAGCCAATACTGTAAATACCGAATTACAGAAAATATCTACCTGGATGAGGACTAACAAACTTACACTAAACATTGACAAAACCTACTTCATTCAGTTTGGTAACAGAGCTACAGGTGTCCCTCTTAACATAATGATAAACGGATCACCTATCACAAAGCTAACAGAGGGAAAATTCTTAGGAATCCACCTCGATAATAGACTCAAATTTCATACACACATACAACAAATTTCTAAGAAAATTTCCAAGACTGTAGGCATACTATCGAAGATACGGTACTATGCTCCACAGTCAGCCCTCCTGGCCCCCTATCTTTCTCTTATTTACCCCTATCTCACCTATGGAATTTGTGCATGGGGCTCAACAACAATTAACCATCTCAGACCACTAATTACCCAACAAAAGGCTGCAGTTAGAATGATAACAAATTCTCACTACAGGCAGCACACTCCACCAATATTTAAAACATTCAACCTACTCACCATACAAAACATCCATACTTATTATTGCACCTATTACATACATAGAACACTTAACTCTGATATTAACCCTCCCCTCAAACATCTTGCCAACCTCAACAGAACACATGACCATAACACAAGGCACAGATCACTCTTTGATGTTCCTCGTGTCCATCTCACGCTATGCAAAAACTCAATGCACATTAAAGGCCCTAAAATCTGGAATTCATTACCTGTAAATATAAAAGAAACACTACCTGTTTATAAATTCAAGTCTCTTCTCAAAGATCACTTACTCACCCAAAACCAAATAAATACTGAATAACTGAGCCTTATAAATTGTATATCTTAAATGTTTCTCACAATTATATCACATTAATGTTAAACCTAAAACCCAATCTAACAGAATACTCCATTCGACTGAATGTACAGCAATGCATGCAACCATATGACCTGTCTTTGTAATACTCATTTGTGCTTTATAGTTATCTGTTTACAATAATGTCTTATCACTGATTTCATCATTGCTTAGTTAATCTTAAGTTAATTTTAAGCCAGCCCATAATGCTATGCATATAAGTGGCTTTGGCATGCTGCTCTTACCTGTATTTTTTGTACCTCTGTATGTATGCTCAAAATTACTAAATAAATAAATAGTGCGAGACTGACATGAGGGATGTCAGAGTGCGTTGTGCCTAGTATTGTGACAGTGTTCTTTTGTAACTATCAAGGAGATGTTTAAGCGGAGGGTTTATATTGATGTTTAATGTTCTGTATACAGTAGACCGTTATTTAACCCTTTCAGGGTTTCGGACGTACTAGTGCGGCTTACGCACCAGGGTTTTTGACGTACTAGTACGCCTATATTCTAGTGCCCTCAAATCTAGTGAAAGCTGGCAGGCCTACATATGAAAGAATGGGTCTATGTGGTCAGTGTGCACAGTATAAAAAAAATCCTGCAGCACACAGTGCGTAATGAGACAAAAAAAACTTTGACCGTGTTTTTGGATTAAAACAGCGACTTTGCACTGTATTTTCATATGGTATTTATTGTTGTATTCTAGTTTTCCTGGTCTCATTTTATAGAATGGAAGACATATTACAGAGATGATTTTCACTGGTTTTACAATGAAAAGTACCTTGAAATTGAGCTCAAAGCAGCTGAAATGTTCGATTTTTACCACAGTTCAAAAGTAAACAAATCATGCTAAGCATCCAATACACGTCAACTGGTGAGTCTAATATTCTTTCACAAGTGCGCTGATATTATTTATACCATTTCTACACTAATGCAGTAGTCTGCATAATAGTAAATCTTCTATTTTTTGTGAGAATAAAAATTCAAAGTGGAAAGCAAAAGAATGTAAGAGGGGCATGGGGATGTGACTAATGAACAGAGGAATTGTTATTTTAGTGCCAGGAATGTCTTTCTTGTTTATTCTGGACCCTATTTGGAAATTGGCATCTTTTGAAATTTGTGTGAAATTGGCAAAATTGCTAAATTCTGACCACTGTATTGGATAGTTGAAATCAGTAAATGGGTGGCTTCTTGTACTCATTCGATAGAAAAAATAGAATTCTAGCTAAATAGTTATAATTTTTGTCAACTAGTACACTGGAATTGGCCGAAAATAGGGCTCCAAGTGGGCAAAATCGCCGATGCATAAACATCGTCGAGACCGCTAACTTCGCGAGAGCATAATTCCGTAAGTTTTCCATCAAATTTCATACTTTTGGAGTCATTATGATCAGGAAAAGATTCTCTATCATTTCATAAGAATCCCCCCCCCCCCCCCCCCCCGAAAAATTTCCGACCCTGAGAACAAGTTTAGGAGAGGGCCTGTCGACCCTGAAAGGGTAAAAGAGTGGTACAGGGTAAGGAGTGTTGTTTGGGGTATACAGTATTGTATATTGGAAAGGATGCCTACTGATTTGAAAATTTTCTTGGATATATGGTGGATGTGGGAATGAAATTTAAGATTACAGTCGAGGAGAATACCTAGAAATTTACGCCTCGTTATTACCCTCGGTGTGTCTTGTAATAGGGGAACTATTTATTGATATGTTAAGTTGGATATTTAAGGCTGTTTCCAAATAGCATGAAGTATGTTTTGTCTATGTTGAGAGTGAGTTTGTTGGTCATCATCCAGGTATATATTTTTAGCAGCTCGTTGTTTACAGTGTCTCTAAGTACATGTATACCTGGGTTTGAGTGGGAGTAGACATAAATATTGTCATCTGTGAATAGAACTGGTTTAAGGAGTTGAGATGCATTTGGCAGATCATTGATGTAGATGAGAAGGGGAAGTGGGCCTAGGACACTGGACACTGCCCTGGGGCACTCCAACAGCTACAGGCTGGATAGTGGAGTTGACTCCATTTGCATATACATACTGGTGTCTGTCATTAAGATAAGATTTAAGGTAATCGAGAGAATGTCCTCTGATGCCGAAATGATTTAGTTTTAGGTTCAGGTGATTGTAGTCTACTGAATCAAATGCTTTCTTTAGGTCAATGAAGAGCCCCAGTGGATATTCATTTTTATTGAGGGCTGTATATATTAGCTCAAGCATTTGTATAATTGCATCATTCATACTTTTTTTAAAATTGTTTGTGTATTATTTTTTTATTATTTTAGAAAGTAAGGGCAAGTTTGATATAGGTCTATAGTTTTTCGGATCATTTGGATCACCTCCTTAGAGGATCAGGGTGACCCTTACTGTCTTGAGTATGGATGGGAAGGTTGAGGACTCAACAGACTTGTTAAACAATGTTGCAATAATGGGTGACAGCACATAAGCTGCTTTTTCATTTAAATGAGTGGTGGCAGGTTATTTAGATCTCCTGTTTTGTTTTTTAATGATCTAATGATGAGTGAGACTTTGATAGAATTAGTTGGAGCTAGAGTATTTGGGTAGTTGCCAGTGAGGTAGTCTTTTGGCTAAATATTTGAGCTTGGAATTTTGCTTGCTAGCTTTGATTCTACAGTAGAGAAGAAGACATTAAGTTTGTTGGCCGTGTCTATAGGCTATATGTGAGGTTCATCTGATTTAGTTAGGTTTATCTCTGTTTCTAGACAGTTTTCTAGAACCCAAAATTTTGGAGAGGGTTTGCCAGGTCCTTTTCATATTGCCTTTTATTTCAATAAATCTATTTTTGTAATACATTTGCTTTGATTTTCGTAATAGGTTTGTGAGTATTGACATAAATCATTTAGTCAGTTATTTAGTAATCAGGCCTAATCTGAACAGTTTTTCAAGTGGTGCTTTTTATTACTGGATTTAAGATACTATTTGTTAGCCATGAGCTGTTTAGTCTCTCTGCTGTAATCTGCTTCATTTTGATTGGACAGTGCATGCTATAAAGGTTTTGGGTTTTATGTAAAAAAAAATTTTGACATCTTTGTCAGTATTATTGCTGTCAGCTAGCTCTCTCTGCCAATCAGTGTCACCTGGAGTTTACCTGGAGAGAGTTCCGGGGGTCAACGCCCCCGCGGCCCGGTCTGTGACCAGGCCTCCTGGTGGATCAGAGCCTGATCAACCAGGCTGTTGCTGCTGGCTGCACGCAAACCAACGTACGAGCCACAGCCCGGCTGATCAGGAACTGACTTTAGGTGCTTGTCCAGTGCCAGCTTGAAGACTGCCAGGGGTCTGTTGGCAATCCCCCTTATGTGTGCTGGGAGGCAGTTGAACAGTCTCGGGCCCCTGACACTTATTGTATGGTCTCTTAACGTGCTAGTGACACCCCTGCTTTTCATTGGGGGGATGGTGCATCGTCTGCCAAGTCTTTTGCTTTCGTAGTGAGTGATTTTCGTGTGCAAGTTCGGTACTAGTCCCTCTAGGATTTTCCAGGTGTATATAATCATGTATCTCTCCCTCCTGCGTTCCAGGGAATACAGGTTTAGGAACCTCAAGCGCTCCCAGTAATTGAGGTGTTTTATCTCCGTTATGCGTGCCGTGAAAGTTCTCTGTACATTTTCTAGGTCGGCAATTTCACCTGCCTTGAAACGTGCTGTTAGTGTGCAGCAATATTCCAGCCTAGATAGAACAAGTGACCTGAAGAGTGTCATCATGGGCTTGGCCTCTCTAGTTTTGAAGGTTCTCATTATCCATCCTGTCATTTTTCTAGCAGATGCGATTGATACAATGTTATGGTCCTTGAAGGTGAGATCCTTCGACATGATCACTCCCAGGTCTTTGACGTTGGTGTTTCACTTTATTTTGTGGCCAGAATTTGTTTTGTACTCTGATGAAGATTTTATTTCCTCGTGTTTACCATATCTGAGTAATTGAAATTTCTCATCGTTGAACTTCATATTGTTTTCTGCAGCCCACTGAAAGATTCGGTTGATGTCCGCCTGGAGCTTTGCAGTGTCTGCAATGGAAGACACTGTCATGCAGATTTGGGTGTCATCTGCAAACGAAGACACGTTGCTGTGGCTTACATCCTTGTTTATGTCAGATATGAGAACAAGAAACAAGATGGGAGCGAGTACTGTGCCTTGTGGAACAGAGCTTTTCACCGTAGCCGCCTCAGACTTTACTCTGTTGACTACTGCTCTTTGTGTTCTGTTTGTGAGAAAATTATAGATCCATCGACCAACTTTTCCTGTTATTCCTTTAGCACGCATTTTGTGTGCTATTACGCCATGGTCACACTTGTCGAAGGCTTTTGCAAAGTCTGTATATATTACATCTGCATTCTTTTTGTCTTCTAGTGCATCTTGGACCTTGTCGTAGTAATCCAGTAGTTGGGACAGACAGGAGCGACCTGCTCTAAACCCATGTTGCCCTGGGTTGTGTAACTGATGGGTATCTAGATGGGTGGCGATCTTGCTTCTTAGGACCCTTTCGAAGATTTTTATGATATGGGATGTTAGTGATAGCAGTCTGTAGTTCTTTGCTATTGCTTTACTGCCCCCTTTGTGGAGTGGGGCTATGTCTGTTGTTTTTAGTAACTGTGGGACAACCCCCATGTCCTTGCTCCCTCTCCATGGTAAAAGCTTGTGATAGGGGCTTCTTGCAGTTCTGGATGAACACAAGAGTTCATTGAGTCTGGCCCTGGGGCAGAGTGCATGGTCATGTCATTTATCGCCTGTTCGAAGTCATTTGGCGTCAGGATAACATCAGATAGGCTTGTGTTTACCAGTTTCTGTGGCTCTCAAGCAAAAATTCATTTTGATCTTCGACTCTGTCTGGTTAGCGGCTTGCTAAAAACCGAGTCATATTGGGACTTGAGTAGCTCACTCTTTACCTTTGTGTCATCTGTGTAGGACCCATCTTGTTTAAGTAGGGGCCCAATACTGGATGTTGTTCTCAACTTTGATTTGGCATAAGAAAAGAAATACTTTGGGTTTCTTTCGATTTCATTTATGGCTTTTAGTTCTTCCCGCGATTCCTGACTCCTATAAGATTCCTTTAGCTTAAGTTTGATGTTTGCTATTTCTCTGACCAGTGTCTCCCTACGCATTTCAGATATATTGGCCTCTTTTAGCCGCTCTGTTATTCTTTTCCATCGCCTGTAAAGGGAGTGCCTGTCTCTTTCTATTTTACATCTACTCCTCCTTTTTCTTACAGGAATAAGCCTTGAGCATACATCGAGTGCCACCAAGTTAATCTAGTCTAGGCATAAGTTTGGGTCTGTGTTGCTTAGTCTATCTTCCCAGCTTATATCATTTAGGACTTGGTTTACTTGGTCCCACTTTATGTTCTTGTTATTGAAGTTGAATTTGGTGAAGGCTTCCTCATGATTTATCTCATTTTGTTGGTCTGGGGGGCTCCGCACATACATGTCTGAACCTCAATTATGTTGTGATCTAAGTATATTGTTTTTGATATGGTGATATGAGAGAGGTGCGGTAGTGGTCTGTAGTGTTGTCTATGATAATAGCTGCTTGTAGTGGAGGTATCATGTTAGTCCAGATATGGTCAAGTAATTAGGCACCTGTCTGAGAAATTTTTGTTGGCTTAGTTAGAAAAGGCAGTATCAAGCAGTTGTTCATAGTGTTTGTGAAATCAGCTACTGGAGGGTAAGTTACTTAGATGAGGTTTATGTTGAAGTCTCCTGTATCAGGTGGTGTTTATTCACTTCATGAGTCAGTTATCATGTTTCTAAGGTTACCACTAAAAGTGTAAGTATATGTGTGCTGTAATCTGTAGACTGCTCCAACTGTTATAGGTTTTTAGGTTTGTTAATGTGAATTTAGCTATAATGTATTTACAAGTGTCGTCCCTTGTGCAAATAAATTTCATACATTCCAGTTGTTTGGAGTAGTATATGGCAGTGCATCCTCCTAGTTGGTCAGGCCTGCGGTTGTGTATGGCTGTGTACCCAGGTATGGTAGCTATGTCTGTCAAATCTTCTTTGAGCCAGGTTTCAATAAGAATAATGAAAGTTATAGTAGCATTTAGAGACTTCAGCAGTGCAAGTAGGTCATCATAGTGTTTACTCAGTGATCAAACATTGTAGCTGAATACTGTTTGTTATTGCTGGCACTAAGTAGAGTTTTAGTGTGATGAGCAGTGTAGTAATAGCAATTACTGTTAGGATTATTTGTGCAGTTTAATAAGAGGTTGATATCAGGATTGATATTTGTATTCATAAGAGTAAAGGAGGATGTAAAAAGTATCTACAGAAGGCACATAGAGAAATAAGCTGTTGCAGTTATCAAAAAATAAAAAATATTTACTGTTAGCCACTTAAAAATATGAATATATGGACTAAGATAATTATTTTGAAGCTAAAAATAAAGGAGCTTTTGACAAAAAAATAAACCAAAAAAAGAGATAATATTTTAGCACCTGATTTGGCACCTTAATTAGTATCTTATGTTCCTAAGTAAATGATAATCAGTTGCTGCTAATCACTAACAAATAAGAATGTATGGATTAAGATTACTATTCAAGCTAAAAATGTATGAGGCACTGACTGGGTATACTAAGATTCAATCAAAAATGTTAAATCTTTTGCAAAAATGCAATGCACATGAAGGGTCCAAAGATCTGGAATTCACTACCTGAACTGGTAAAGGATCCCCTGACAACATACAAATTGAGGGCTATGCTAAAAAATCATCTCTGAGTACTAACCAAAACAACTTCTAACAAGTTTGAAGCAACTCCCAAATATTATATTATATGACCTCGAGTCTACAGTGGACCCTCAACCAGCGATGGCATCGATTAACGATAAATCTGACTAGCGATACATTTTAACGCAAAAATTTTGCCTCAACTAGCGCTTAAAAACCCGACCAGCACTATTCGTTCCGTACGAGACACGTCCACTTTGGCCTGAGCGCGCCTCACTTGTCCCGTGGGTGCCAGTGTTTACAAGCCAGCCAGCCACCGCAGTCGCTTCCAAACATACAACTGGAACATTTCATATTATCACAGCCTTTGTAGTGATTGCACCTGCAAAATAAGTCACCATGGGCCCCAAGAAAGCTTCTAGTGCCAACCCTACAGCAAAAAGGGTGAGAATTACTATGGAGATGAAGAAAGAGATCATTGCATATGAAAGTGGAGTGCGTGTTCTGAGCTGCTGGTCAGGCTGTATATCAAACCCCAATCAACCACAGCTATCATTGTGGGCAAGAAAAACGGCAGTCAAGGAAGCTATCAAGTAAGTAAAGAATCACTAACCAGATCACAGTTAGTAGTATGAGAGACTGTTATTGGTGTGGATAAACAAGAACAGATAGTGAGATAGCATCTCTCGAGCAATCATATAGCACACTAATAAAATGCATTTAATTGAAAAATGCCAGCAACTAGTGATGTGAGTAACTCAAGGCCAGCAAAGGTTGGGTTTGAGACGGGCAGTTTGAGCAGATCTATAGTGTGATAAGGCATGGTGAGGCACAAATCGCATCACGCTGCTGAAAATATGCAATTCAAGGAGCATAATAGCAAGAATGAACTTGATTCAAGTGTTTGTGATGAAACAGGCCTGTTTTAAGGAAACAATATAACTACATTACTTATGGAGGAAGAGGCACTCCCAGGACATAAGCCATGACACAGGCTTACTCTGTTGATGTGTGTGCAATTACAGTAGGACAAAGAAGCTCTCAGACAGGTATCACTGAAACTCCCAGAGGTCTTCAGAAAATAATGTCATCACATGACTATAAAAGTGTGGAGGCAAAGGTAAGGTATCACTAGACTTTTCAGCATCGTTTACACCATGCACACCAACGTGGAAAATTACCTACTTTTTTTTTTATTCTTTTGCTACCTTGTATATTTTATCTGTCAATTTAAATCGTGTTATACTCTAATTCTTTAAAATAACTGATATAACACCTTAGCAAATTACAAACCCGAGAGTCTTGTGCCTTTTTTGGCACACTGAGATTAAACTCATTGTATCATAGTCATCTAAAGCCAATACATAGTACCAAAGCTCATTATATTTAATTATATAGTGTAATTACTAGTGAGAGCTTAAAAGTATTTAATTTGTATTTCTACAATATTAGATTAAACTTAGTTGTACTATTGCTCACTAGTTTACAGATAGACTATAACAAAGTCACACATTAGACCTTAGCAACACAAGGATAGTTCTGTTATTTTAATTGTATTTATATTAATAGTTTATACCAGCTGTAATTTTTTTAGCTCATCTGTTACAACATACAGACAACACCAACTTCATTATGTGTGTATTAGTGACTAGCACTTACATGACTAAAATGCTATAGCTACATACTCTGTCCAAACTTCCCACCACTACATAGATATCAGTACTAAAAACTCTCAATACACAACTCAGGATATAAATAAATTATAATTTAAACTTAGAAGATGATTACTACGTTGACTAGATCTAAACTCATAATGAGACACAATCAAACTCATTGGAAAGTAACTGCTCTTACTACACAGCACTGCCAAGCCAGCACTATCCCAAACAATGCTAAAAGTCTATCAGTACTTAACTACAACATCAGGTCCTACAAAACACTATGATGAAATTCTCCCTGGCACCCTTGAACTGACAAAGACATATTCATCAGTCCTCACCAAAGTAATAAAGAAAGCCAAACAACTATACTACTCCAGTAGATTCACTGACACAAGAGGAGATATAAAAAAGACCTGGAAAACACTCTCTCAGATTCTAGGGACCCACAAACTGAAAAAAAACAAGAATATTGTCCTAACTAAACCTAATGAAACACCACTGCAACCCACCGACACAGCTAACAAAATAAACGACTTCTTCTCAACCATAGGTTCTTATCTCGCCAATAAAATCCCACGTACCAATGCCCATGCCGGGGACTACCTAGATGGGAATTTCCCAAATTCTTTCTATCTTGCTCCAACTGAGCCCACGAAAGTCACCGAGATTATAAAGTCCTCACGCATACTATCTCATTGCTTTTTAACAAGTCGCTAGAAGCTAGCACCTTCCCGAAACTACTCAAGACGGCAAGGGTTACACCAATACATAAAGGTGCTGACCCTACAGATTTAAACAACTATAGGCCAATATCAAACTTACCATTGCTATCCAAAATCTTCGAGAAACTCGTGCACAGGAGACTATATTCATTTATAACGTCACAAAACATACTCAACCCCTGCCAATTTGGATTCAGGAAAAATAAAAGCACTAACGATGCAATTATAAAAATGCTTCCAGGCGCTGTATAATCCTCCGGGTTTAGCGCTTCCCCCTTGATTATAATAATATAAAAATGCTAGATCTGCTTTACACAGCATTGGAAAATAAGGAATATCCACTAGGAATTTTTATTGACCTAAGAAAAGCTTTTGACACAGTAGACCACGGCATCCTACTCCATAAACTTGACCATTATGGTATAAGAGGCCATGCGCTTGCATATTTCAAATCTTACCTTACTAATAGGTATCAGTATGTCATCATTAAAGACACAGCATCAACAACACAGCCACTTGATACTGGAGTTCCACAGGGAAGTGTCCTTGGTCCCCTGCTCTTCCTCATATACATCAATGATCTTCCAAACGTATCTCGACAGCTGAACCCCATTCTCTTTGCTGACGACACGACTTATGTCATCTCTTACCCTAATCTTGCAACCCTCAACACCATTGTTAATGAGGAGCTGATCAAAATATCGACTTGGATGACAGCCAATAAACTTACGCTTAACGTTGACAAAACCTACTACATTATGTTTGGTAGCAGAGCAGGAGATGCGCAAATTAACATTGAGATCGACAACACTCTAATTACCAGGCATAATGAGGGCAAATTCCTAGGCCTATACCTCGACAACAACCTGAACTTCAGCACCCATATCCAACACATAACCAAAAAAGTATCCAAAACGGTTGGGATCCTCTCCAAGATACGATACTACATGCCGCAAACTGCCCTTTTCACACTATACCATTCACATATATATCCATACCTCACCTATGCTATCTGTGCTTGGGGTTCAACTGCAGCAACACACCTAAAGCCAATAATAACCCAACAAAAAGCCGCAGTAAGAATAATCACTAAATCCCATCCCTGGCAACACACACCCCCACTCTTCATAGATCTAAACTTACTCCCTGTTCAGTACATCCACACTTACTACTGTGCAATCTACATCTACAGGACCTTAAATTCCAATATTAACCTTGACCTAAAACGCTTTCTTGATAGTTGTGATAGAACCCACAGGCACAACACCAGACACAAACATCTCTATGACATTCCCCGTGTCCGACTAAACCTTTACAAAAATTCAATGTATGTCAAAGGCCCTAAAATCTGGAACACCCTACCTGAAAATTCCAAAACTGCAGACACATTCATCACCTTCAAAACTACCATCAGAAAACATCTGATCTCCCTGATACACCCTGTCAACTAATAATACGAATACCACCTGGTGGTTCACACTTACACTCACTCACCCATTTGACCATAAACAGAAATATCAATCTCAATCTCAAAATAATGAATCTTAACTAATCATAAGTTGGTCTGTGATACTCCAATACTGAAACTATGTATAGTGCCAAAACAAAAGCATTCACATTGCTAAACTCACAACTAGTATTTAGTCATTTAGCCATAATACCAACTTATCTCATAATTTTGTAACATTTTAAACCTAAGATTTAATATAAGTCTGCCCGAAATGCCTAGCCATGCTAGGCGTTCTAGTGGTACACTGTAATTATTATTTTTATTATTTTATTATTTTTTATTATTATTTTACCAAATTCTGTAAACTCAGCATTGTAATACTTATAGAGAATAAAGTTTGAATTTGAATTTGAATAAGCAGACTCTTGGATGTCACTACCACCCAGCTCCGGCTGGGTTACAAATATCTATGGCAGGTTAAATCACCACCACCAGATGTAGACCAAACGAAATGTAAACTTTGCCAGATGGAACACCCTACCTGAGAACTGTAGAACTGCAGACACATTCATCACCTTCAAAACTACCATTAGAAAACATCTTATCTCCCTGATAAACCCCGTCAACTAACTACACGAATACCACCTGGTGTTTCACACTTACACTCACTCACCCATTTGACCGTAAACAGAAATATTAATCTCAATCTTAAAATAATGAATCCTGTGATACTCCAATACTGAAACTATGTACTGTGCCAAAACAAAAGCATTCACATTGCTAAACTTACAAACTAGTATTTAGTCACTTAGCCATAATACCAACTTACCTCATAATTTGTAATATTTTAAAATAAAGAATTAAACTAAGTCTGCCTGAAATGCCTAGCCATGCTAGGTGTTCTAGTGGTACACTCTGTAATCATTATTTAACTACATGTAAACCACACAACAACCAAATTCTGTAAATTCAACATTGTAATCTTTATAGAGAATAAACTTTGAATTTTAATTTGAATTGTCACACCTTGCGTCATTATGTACTGGTGTGCGATAAAACTCACTCAGAAATGTTCAAGAAATGGTAAAGTATTTTATCCACAGTTGTATACTACAGACCATTCTGGAGAAATACCCTGACTTTGCTAGCTGTAAATAATGCATTACCATGTGTGTGTGTGTGTGTGTGTGTGTGTGTGTGTGTGCGCGCGTGTGCGTGCGTGCGTGCTTGTGTGTATACATATATTTGTATGCTCTTGTGCATGTGTGTGCGCGCGTGCGCCCTCGTGTGTGTATGTGTGTGTGCGCGCGCGCGCTCGTGTGGGTGTATGACCCACTTAATATTTGTATTTATAACTCATTACAGTTGTGACCAGGTGTTTACGTATCAGTGGCTCATTACTTTGTAATTTGTTCATGACTGTAACCATTTATAGGAGTGAAGCTGATTCATTACCTTTGTAACTTGCCATGATTGGTGCTGTCCTGGGAGACAGTAATGGTGAAGCTGGAGATTTTGTCCAGGTAGTCGGGAATTGTACGCAGGATGGAATGCATATAAATGACCTCATGGGAGACAGGAGCCGTAGTGGGGAAAAGTGTAGTCAAAGATAAGATAAAACCAATATTGCAAACTAGAAATACCACAGGAAATAGCAAACAAGAGGACTCCACTAGCAATAGTGAGGATATATTACCAAAAACAACTGGTGGGAGCTCCATTGTTGGTGCTAGGGAGGATAGGAATAAGACAGGTAAACATGCACTAACAGGGAATACAGTCACAGAAACCCAAGGCAAACGGAAACCAAGCCTGTGCACATACTATGCACTTGGTATCTGCAGGCATGGGAAATCTGGAAAAACAGATGGGACGTGCAACTATGACCACCCTAGAAAATGCCGTGCCCATATGACAACAGGAAAATGCAAACTCCCTTCCTGTAAGCTTTTTCACCCTGAAATGTGCCCCTCTTCAGTACAGGAAAGACTGTGCTATAACTTAAATTGCCAGGCACACCATCTAAAGGGGACAAAAAGATACAAAACATCCAGGCCATGAGAAAACCTGGGTAGCCACAGCCACTCAAGAGGGAGAGGTTTTTTAGTGCCAGGAAGAAAAAAAAACTGGCAGGAAATGGCAGAAATCGTACACCAAATCCAGTTATTTCTGGAGTGGAACCACAGTCGATGGCCTCCACTCCAAACCAACAGATACAGATACTAATGCCGGAAAAAAAAACCTCCCCCAGTACCAACAATACCACCAGTCCGATGACATTCTTCTTTGCAAATATACAGGGTCTAAAGCCAGCAACAAACAACAAAATACCTTTCATCCGTGGACTGCTTGCAGAGGCAAAGGCAATGTTCGTGGCTTTCACTGAGACCCACATAAAGGATCACTTGGACAACGAAATATGGATCCCAGGTTACAACCTATACAGATGCGACAGAGTGAATAGGCAAAAGGGGGGGGGGTTGGCCTGTACATTGCAGAGTCACTTGTTTGCACAGAACTGCTGAATGCCTCAAGTGATGTAGTGGAAGTTTTAGCAGTAAAGATCGAGAACCAAAACCTAGTCATTGTGGTAGTCTACAAGCCTCCGGATGCAACATCCCAGCAATTCCAGGAACAGCTGTTAAAAATTGACCACTGTCTGGAAAATCTTCCAGCTCCTGCACCCAACATCTTGCTCCTGGGAGATTTCGACTTAAGGCACCTAAAATGGAGGAATATAGCAAAAGACTTGGCAGACGATGCAACATCCCCCCAATGAAAAGCAGGGATGTCACTAGCACGTTAAGAGACCATACAATAAGCGTCAGGGGCCCGAGACTGTTCAACTGCCTCCCAGCATACATAAGGGGGATTACCAACAGACCCATAAGAACATAAGAAAGGAGGAACACTGCAGGAGGCCTGTTGGCCCATACTAGGCAGGTCCTGTACAATTCATCCCACTAACAAAACATTTGCCCATCCCAATTTTCAATGCTACCCAAGAAATAAGCTCTGATGTGAAAGTCCCACTCAAATCCAACCCCTCCCACTCATGTACTTATCCAACCTAAATTTGAAACTACCCAAAGTCCTAGCCTCAATAACCCAACTAGGTAGACTGTTCCACTCATCAACTACCCTATTTCCAAACCAATACTTTCCTATGTCCTTTCTAAATCTAAACTTATCTAATTTAAATCCATTACTGCGGGTTCTCTCTTAGAGAGACATCCTCAAGACCTTATTAATATCCCCTTTATTAATACCTATCTTCCACTTATACACTTCGATCAGGTCTCCCCTCATTCTTCGTCTAACAAGTGAATGTAACTTAAGAGTCTTCAATCTTTCTTCATAAGGAAGATTTCTAATGCTAAGTATTAATTTAGTCATCCTACGCTGAATGTTTTCTAACGAATTTATGTCCATTCTGTAATATGGAGACCAGAACTGAGCTGCATAATCTAGGTGAGGCCTTACTAATGATGTATAAAGCTGCAGTATGACCTCTGGACTTCTGTTGCTTACACTTCTTGATATAAATCCCAGTAATCTATTTGCCTTATTACGTATGCTTAGGCACTGCTGTCTTGGTTTAAGGTTGCTGCTCACCATAACCCCCAAGTCCTTTTCGCAATCTGTATGGCTAAGTTCTACATCATTTAACTTATAAGTACTAGGGTTATGGGCACTCCCGAGCTTCAGAACCTTGCATTTATCTACATTGAACTGCATCTGCCACTTTTCTGACCAAGAATAGAGTTTGTTAAATCCTCCTGAAGTTCCCTAACATCTACGTTTGAATCAATTATCCTACCTATCTTTGTGTCATCGGCGAATTTGCTCATATCACTAGTAATTCCCTCATCAAAATCATTGATATATATTATAAACAACAACGGGCCCAAGACTGATCCCTGTGGAACGCCACTTGTTACAGATCCCCACTCGGATTTAACCCCATTTATGGACACTCTGCTTCCTGTCTGTTAGACATGACTCGATCCACGAGAGCACTTTTCCCCCAATGCCATGAGCTGCCACTTTCTTTAACAGTCTATGGTGCGGAACTCTATCAAAAGCCTTACTAAAATCTTTATCGTGGTCAACAGCCTCAAAAGCTTTACTGAAGAAAGTTAATAAATTAGTTAGACAAGACCGGCCTCTTGTGAATCCATGCTGAGTATCATTAATCAAGCTATGCTTATCGAGATGGCTTCTTATAATCTCAGCTATAATTGACTCGAGTAATTTGCCTACAATTGAAGTCAGGCTTATTGGGCGGTAATTTGACGGTAACGACTTGTCCCCTGTTTTAAAAATAGGAATTACATTAGCCATCTTCCACATATCAGACACTACACCTGTTTGAAGAGATAAATTAAAAATATTAGTTAATGGTTCACAGAGTTCCATTTTGCATTCCTTAAGAACCCTTGAAAAAACCTCATCAGGTCCCGGCGACTTATTTAGCTTCAGTCGGTCTATCTGCTTCACAGCCATCTCACTAGTGACTGTGATGTTACATAATTTATCTTCTTCAAGCCCACTATAAAAATTAATTACTGGAATATTGTTAGTGCCTTCCTGTGTAAAAACTGAGAGAAAATAAATATTTAAAATCGAGCACATTTCATTCTCTTTGTCAGTAAGATGCCCATAGTTATTTTTATGGGGACCTATCTTATCTATAACTTTTGTCCTATAGACCTGGAAAAAAACTCTTGGAGTTAGTTTTAGAATCCCTAGCAACTTTAATTTCATAGTCCCTTTTAGCTTTTCTTATCCCCCTTTTAATGTCCCTCTTAATGTCAATATACTGATTCATAAGATGACCCTCACCTCTTTTGATATGCCTATAAATTCCTTTCTTATGCCCTAGTAGATATTTGAGCCTATTATTCATCCATTTTGGGTCATTTCTAATTGATCTAATTCCCTGGCAGTCTTCAAGCTGGCACTGGACAAGCACCTAAAGTCGGTTCCTGACCAGCCGGGCTGTGGCTCGTACGTTGGTTTGCGTGCAGCCAACAGTAACAGCCTGGTTGATCAGGCTCTGATCCACCAGGAGGCCTGGTCACAGACCGGGCCGCGGGGGCGTTGACCCCCGGAACTCTCTCCAGGTAAACTCCAGGCAAACCAGGAGGCAGCTCTAATGAAAACTCACACTCACACGAGCTTTTAAATCTCTGCACAAAATTCAATTTAAACCAGCAAATAATAGAGCCTACTAGACTGGAGAATACACTAGACCTCATCTTCACTAACAATGATGATCTGATACGAAATGTCACCATATCAAAAACAATATATTCAGATCACAACATAATTGAGGTTCAGACATGTATGCGCGGAGCCCCAGACCGACATAATGAGATTAGTCACGAGGGAGCATTCACCAAATTCAACTTCAATAACAAAAACATAAAGTGGGACCAAGTAAACCAAATCCTAACTGATATAAGCTGGGAAGATATACTAAGCAACACAGACCCCAACTTATGCCTAGAACAGATTAACTCAGTGGCACTCGATGTATGCACAAGGCTTATTCCTCTAAGAAAAAGGAGGAGTAGATGTAAAATAGAAAGGGACAGGCGCTCCCTTTACAGGCGACGGAAAAGAATAACAGAGCGGCTAAAAGAGGTCAATATATCTGAAAGGCGTAGGGAGACACTGGTCAGAGAAATAGCAAGAATGGAACTTAAGCTAAAAGAATCCTTTAGGAGTCAGGAATCGCGGGAAGAACTAAAAGCCATAAATGAAATCGAAAGAAACCCAAAGTATTTCTTCTCCTATGCCAAATCAAAGTCGAGAACAACGTCCAGTATTGGGCCCCTACTTAAACAAGATGGGTCCTACACAGATGACAGCAAGGAAAAAAGAATGAGCTACTCAAGTCCCAATATGACTCAGTTTTTAGCAAGCCGCTAACCAGACTGAGAGTCGAAGATCAAAATGAATTTTTTATGAGAGAGCCACAGAATTTGGTTAACACAAGCCTGATGTTATCCTGACGCCAAATGACTTCGAACAGGCGATAAATGACATGCCCATGCACTCTGCCCCAGGGCCAGACTCATGGAACTCCGTGTTCATCAAGAACTGCAAGAAGCCCCTATCACGAGCTTTTACCATCCTATGGAGAGGGAGCATGGACACGGGGGTCGTCCCACAGTTACTAAAAACAACAGACATAGCCCCACTCCACAAAGGGGGCAGTAAAGCAACAACAAAGAACTACAGACCGATAGCACTAACATCCCATATCATAAAAATCTTTGAAAGGGTCCTAAGAAGCAAGATCACCACCCATCTAGAAACCCATCAGTTACACAACCCAGGGCAACATGGGTTTAGAACAGGTCGCTCCTGTCTGTCTCAACTATTGGATCACTACGACAAGGTCCTAAATGCACTAGAAGACAAAAAGAATGCAGATGTAATATATACAGACTTTGCAAAAGCCTTCGATAAGTGTGACCATGGCGTAATAGCGCACAAAATGCGTGCTAAAGGAATAACAGGAAAAGTCGGTCGATGGATCTATAATTTCCTCACTAACAGAACACAGAGAGTAGTCGTCAACAGAGTAAAGTCCGAGGCAGCTACGGTGAAAAGCTCTGTTCCACAAGGCACAGTACTAGCTCCCATCTTGTTCCTCATCCTCATATCCGACATAGACAAGGATGTCAGCCACAGCACCGTGTCTTCCTTTGCAGATGACACCCGAATCTGCATGACAGTGTCTTCCATTGCAGACACTGCAAGGCTCCAGGCGGACATCAACCAAATCTTTCAGTGGGCTGCGGAAAACAATATGAAGTTCAACGATGAGAAATTTCAATTACTCAGATATGGTAAACATGAGGAAATTAAATCTTCATCAGAGTACAAAACAAATTCTGGCCACAAAATAGAGCGAAACACCAACGTCAAAGACCTGGGAGTGATTATGTCGGAGGATCTCACCTTCAAGGACCATAACATTGTATCAATCGCATCTGCTAGAAAAATGACAGGATGGATAATGAGAACCTTCAAAACTAGGGAGGCCAAGCCCATGATGACACTCTTTAGGTCACTTGTTCTATCTAGGCTGGAATATTGCTGCACTCTAACAGCACCTTTCAAGGCAGGTGAAATTGCCGACCTAGAAAATGTACAGAGAACTTTCACGGCGCGCATAACGGAGATAAAACACCTCAATTACTGGGAGCGCTTGAGGTTTCTAAACCTGTATTCCCTGGAACGCAAGAGGGAGAGATACATGATTATATACACCTGGAAAATCCTAGAGGGACTAGTACCGAACTTGCACACGAAAATCACTCACTACGAAAGCAAAAGACTTGGCAGACGATGCACCATCCCCCCAATGAAAAGCAGGGGTGTCACTAGCACGTTAAGAGACCATACAATAAGTGTCAGGGGCCCGAGACTGTTCAACTGCCTCCCAGCACACATAAGGGGGATTACCAACAGACCCCTGGCAGTCTTCAAGCTGGCACTGGACAAGCACCTAAAGTCAGTTCCTGATCAGCCGGGCTGTGGCTCGTACGTTGGTTTGCGTGCAGCCAGCAGCAACAGCCTGGTTGATCAGGGGCTGATCCACCCGGAGGCCTGGTCACAGACCGGGCCGCGGGGGCGTTGATCCCCGAAACTCTCTCCAGGTAAACTCCAGGTAGCAAGATTGACCATAGCAAAGCAGATGCAAAGTTGACACGCAAACTAGCAAGTTATCTATGATCATACTATAGCAAGGCTGACCATAGTGAAGCTAATACAAGTTGACACACAAAATTCATGAAGCGCTGGCAAAGCTGACGCAATGCCAGATAGCAAGCTATCTACGATATTACTTCCTGCTCCAGCTTCAACTCTAGACTCAGCTCCTGCTCTCAGTCCAGCTCCAGCTCTTGGACAGGCTACACATATTACGACCCAGGTAATCAAGGCCTGTTATCCTGGGTGTAAAGGGAAGCTTGGAGCAAAATAAACACAGCAGAAAACTTTGAATTACATTATCCTTCACCAAGTATAACAGAAGTATGTACACTATATACACTCTGTATAACAAATAGGTATTAGTGCATACCACGGTAGTGAAGGCAGAGCAGCAGCCAAGAAACAAGATATACAATCGTGCTTCAACCAGCAGCAGAATGGAAATGACAAAGGTGAAAATGTGAGTGGTAGCTATATCACCTTCACAATCGCCAGATCCACATAATGACTGACTGAACCTAGGTACTGATCTGACAAAGGGGCCTCGATCGTCAGACCCTTAGTGGCCTGGTTCGCTGGTTGGTGAGGCAGCCTAAGTGTGTTAACATGCTCTGAATAAAGGCTACATACTCTTTGAATGCAACAACATTATCAATGTATTGTTTACAAAACATGTACACACAAATCAACAATAAAAAAGTAGTTTATTACTATTGTTCTATAATATATATACACATACAGCATCACTGGACATGTTCCTAGAACTGCTAGAGCTTCTGGAAGCTTCTTCTTGTGTGTGGGTGGACTTGTAAAATGTGCTGAGTCAGGGTGTGACTGATGTCACAATGACTCGTACCATCACTCGCTACCCTCACTGCCTTCGCCAATGCCCATGGGGACCCATGCCTTCTCCACCCCACTACCCACATGGAAATAAGTCACTCTGACTTTTTTGGGTTATCCTAGGTTGATGGTCAACTGGGCGTCTGGATCTTCCTTCCTACTTTCCTTCCTACTTACCTACCTACTTTCCTTCCTACTTACCTACCTTCCTTTCCCTCATCTCTTCCTTCTGGTTTCCTGGGCATTGCTTTTAGTCACAAACACCTCAGAACCATGAAATTCATCTTCACTGACACTGCCATCTGTCTTAGAACTGTCACTTTGGAAAATAAGAGTCCCCATTCACCGGGGAGTGAGGTATTTCTTACTGCGAGGCCATGGTAAACAAGGCATACTGAAATGGCATTCCCACAGTGCACCACTGGCTCCATGTTTTTTTTTTTATATATACTGCGCACACTGACCGTGCAGACCCATTCTCTCACATGTAGGCCTACCAGCTTTCTCCCGCTCGATTTGAAAGTGCTAGAATTTATGTGTATAAGTGACCGACCCTAGGTGTTAAGACATAATACATGTACGTGACCAACGCTCAAAGGGTTACTGCCCCTATAAAGTCTTCAAGATGGTATGAATACTCTCCAAAATTTTCTATTATATTCTTCAACCTGCTGTATGACCCTTGTGGGTTTAGTGCTTAGTTATGATTATAATATTCCTCAACCTGCACTTTAACACTTTTCTCTCATCTACCCATACTTCACCTAAGGGACCTGTTCCTGGGAATCGATTTCCGCTACACACCTCAAACCAATTATAATTAAAGGCAGCTTTCAGAATTTTCACAAACTTCACCAATAGGCAACACATATGCCCTTATTAAAATCCCTAAACCTACTAAATGCACTGTAATACTGACACTGAACTTGGGCAGTTCCTAGAAAATTGTAACAGTACGTAGGCCTCACACAAGAAACAAATACACACTATTTCATATCCTCCATTCTGTATGACCCTTATGGGTTTAGTACTTAGTTACGATTATAATAATACAAAATTACATGAAACAATCCTGCTCAACTTAAAACTACTGTGAGGTAAAACAGGCAGTGTGTGCTTAAATACCGAAGTCAAATCACTTACACTGTTTTGTAAGTACCCTCAACTGTTTTGTATAGAGTTCCCCCATTTAATCACTACTATAATCTGTACTGAGCATTGTTACTTAATTGTCTTTCATTATTAACCCTTAAACTGTCCAAACGTAGATCTACGTTTTTTCAACAATTGAAAGTATGTAAAAAAAGCAGATTTTTTTTTTTTTACATTTGAAAACGTAAAAAAAACTTTGATCTACTTTTTTTGTTGTTATATTTGAAAATATGTAAAAAAAAAAAAAACGTAGATCTACTTTTGGAGCACTACGCATGTGAACGTAGATCTGCTTGGACAGTTTAAGGGTTAAATTATTGTATTAAATGTCACCTAATTATTATAATCAAGAAGTGCTGAACCTACAAGGGTCAAATGTCACCTATGTAAATATTATACCTGAGAACATACCAGATTTGGCTGGACTTAATTCCTTTATTTTTTCTTGTCATGTATCATACTACACTATTAATCTATTCTCATTGCTTATACTATCTTCATTAATGTTTTGTATACACACATGCAATGTTTATATGTTACATTAGTCTTAAATTTTATCTTGGCCAAAATGCTATGCATCATCAGGGACATTCCGTGGGTACTATTAAATGCTAACCAACCTTGTAAAACTAGGTACTGTATCTCGTGGAATTAAGTTTGTGTACACTATAATAGAAATAAAATACGTATACGTAACTCTTAATTCTGTTTCTTAAACCTTAATTCTTTCTTTTGCATTGCCCTCAAGGGAGGTTCCTTGATGCCAATGAAGGGCCCTTGATTCAAGTGCATTCCACACACGTGCATCAATATACATCAAAACTGTCATGTCTCCCCCTCCCCCAGTCATTCTAGTATTTTATATTTGGATTTTCATTTCAAACTTGTGGGCTTGTGATTTCTTCTGGCTACAGTATTAACTTTGCCTGAAATGCTCTGCATACTAAGGGCTTTCTGCATGCACACCTAAATGTCACCCATCTCTGTACCAGTACATTGTATCATGCTGAAATAATCTTTAATTTGCTCTTCGTTTTATGTGCATGGTTTAATTTTAAACACATTTATACTTAACCATATTTCTTTTTATTGAAACTATGACTGGGTGCCCAATTTTATAATGCAATAAAAAGTACATTTATCAGTCTGAACTGTCCCATTTGAAGGCCTGAGACTGAACCATTGGGATGAACTGTTAGCCTCATCTCTTTGAGTTGCATTGTGACTAGCGGCTACCTGCTTCCATGATTTGGTGTCTAATTCCATGGCCTTGATCCACCCAATTCAAATACAAAACCTGTTCACCTGGTGAGAAGATTTTCTTTGGATTTTTAACCCCGGAGGGTTAGCCACCCAGGATAACCCAAGAAAGTCAGTGCGGCATCAAGGACTGTCTAACTTATTTCCATTGGGGTCCTTAATCTTGTCCCCCAGGATGCAACCCACACCAGTCGGCTAACACCCAGGTACCTATTTACTGCTAGGTGAACAGGACAACAGGTGTAAGGAAACGAGCTGAAATGTTTCCACCCGCCGGGAATCGAACCCCGGCCCTCTGTGTGTGAAGCAGCTTTAGCCACCAGGCCACTTAAAGAAGTATGCCAACAGCATTTGGTGTTCCCAGGCATTACCTTTGTAAATTGTGAGTTCATTACCTTTGTAAATTGTGAGTTCATTACCTTTGTAAATTGTGAGTTCATTACCTTTGTAAATTGTGAGTTCATTACCTCTGTAACTTGCTCAGCTATCAAAACTTTGGAGTCCAGTCCCTGGACCAATTATGTACCTCTGTAATCTTTTGACTACCGCCCACAGGATGGGTATGGGGTGCATAATAAACATATTAAACTAAGTTCCCAGGCAGTCACCCATCCAAGTACTAACCAAACCCAACAGACGAAAAGCGGTGCGTTCAACGTGGTATGGCCGTTGACAGAGAAGGCTGAAGAATACACAATTCATCCCCTGAAAATTATTTAGATAATCTTAAAAATTTAGGAACTTATGAAACTAGAGAATTTATATCTACAGTATATTGCATATCTGATAACATTAACCCTCATTAACTTAAAACATGACTGAACACATGGGCATGTGGATGACAATAGATCTGAAGTGTGGCACAGAAGAAAATACTATTTTCAGATTCAGATGGCAATGAGGAAAAAAATGCAAACTAAATAAAGGCTTCACAGTGATTTTACACAACAGAATGTTTGTAAAACACGATACCAAATGCATCAGTATTTAACTATTTTAATGGTATTATCTGAGATACTTTAAAGCTGTCACTATTTTACAGCCGAATGTGGGTTTCTGATTGCATTGTCAATAGTGAAACACAGCAGTTCTGTTATTCTAACACAGTATCTCCCAATCCATCTATTCTACATCCATCAATTTAAATGCTGCTAAAGTGCTGAAGTTTCCCTGAATTGAGCCTGAATACCTTTCATAACCCCCCACGTGTGTTGTATAATCCTATGGGTTTAGCACTCCCCCATGATTATAGAGTGGACCCTTGGTTTTTGTGAATTTTGGTTATCGGCAAATTTTTCGTCAAAATATAGCCATGGGTTTCATGATTTCCCTTGGATTTTGGCAGTCGTACAGAACTTGTCCCAGTGGCCTCCGCACATACAAAGCCTCCCACAGACGCATTCAGTCAGTGTGGCATTGTTTCTCAGTGAGTATCACCTCCCCGTGTTTATACAAAACATTTCGTAAGAGTCCATTGTTTTTTGTGCTTGCAACTGCTAAATAAGCCACCATGGGCTCAAAGAATGTTTCAAAGATGCTTTGACGTGACCTCAGACACTGAATTGACCCTAAGAGAGTTCTGGAAGGATCACTTCAATATCCTCAATTGCATAACCCTTATAGATGAGGCTTGGCAGGGAGTGACTTCCAGGATGATGAACTCTGCTTGGAGAAAATTGTGGCCAGAATGTGTCCAAGAGAAGGATTTTGAAGGGTTGGGGGCTGACCCTGTCGACCCTATGACTTATGGAATGTATTGTGGCATTGGGGAATTCCATGGGGTTGGATGTGAGTGGCCAGGATGTGGAAGAGTTGGTGGAGTGACTCTCAAGCTGGTTCTAGTGCCATTAAAAAAAAAAAAAGGGAAGTAATCCCAGATAAAGACTCTGCACATGAAGTCTTTTTGGAAGGGGATTTCCCATTCCAGACAATAGTAACTTCTCCCTCTCCCCTCCTCCCGTCTTCCATACACCAACAAGTCTTCAATAAAGGTTATTTTTTTTTTTAACAAGTTGGCCGTTTCACCGAGTCAGGGTGACCCAAAAAGAAAGAAAATCCCCAAAAAGAAAATACTTTCATCATCATTCAACACTTTCACCTCATACATAATCACTGTTTTTGCAGAGGTGCCCAGTGAACACAGCAGTTTAGAAGTATATACGTATAACGATACACAACATATCCCTCCAAACTGCCAATATCCTAAACCCCTCCTCTAAAGTGCAGGCATTGTACTTCCCATTTCCAGGACTCAAGTCCGACTATATAAAAATAACCGGTTTCCCTGAATCCCTTCACTAAATATTACCCTGCTCACACTCCAACAGCTCATCAGGTCCCAAATACCATGTCTCCAATCAATCCTATCTAACATGCTCACGCATGCTTGCTAGAAGTCCAAGCCCCTTGCCCACAAAACCTCTTTTACCCCCTCCCTCCAACCTTTTCGAGGATGACCCCTACCCCGCCTTCCTTCTCCTGCAGATTTATACGCTATGTCATTCTACTTTGATCCATTCTCTAAATGACCAAACCACCTCAACAACCCCTCTTCAGCCCTCTAACTAATACTTTTATTAACTCCACACCTTCTCCTAATTTCCACTCTGAATACCCTGCATAATATTTACACCACACATTGCCCTTAGACAGGACATCTCCATCGCCTCCTCGCTGCAGCATTTACAACTCAAGCTTCACACCCATATAAGAGTGTTGGTACCACAATACTTTCATACATTCCCTTCTTTGCCTCTATAGATAATTTGTTTTGTCTCCATATATACCTCAATGCACCACTTGCCTTTTTTCCTTCATCAGTTCTATGGTTAACCTCATCCTTCACACATCCATCCGCTGACACGTCAACTCCCAAATATCTGAAAACATTCACTTCTTCCATACTCTCTCCCCAATTTGATATCCAATTTTTCTTTATCTAAATAATTTGATACCCTCATCACCTTACTCTTTTCTATGTTCACTTTCAACTTTCTACCTTTACACACACTCCCAAACTCATCCACTAACCTTTGCAACTTTTCTTTAGAATCTCCCATAAGCACGGTATTATCAACAAAAAGTAACTGTGTCAATTCCCATTTTGTATTTGATTCCCCATAATTTAATTCCACCCCTCTCCCCAACACCCTAGCATTTACTTCTTTTACAGCCCCATCTATAAATATATTAAAGACCATGGTGACATTACACATCCCTGTCTAAGACCCACCTTTACCAGGAAGTAGTCTCCCTCTCTTCTACACACCCTAACCTGAGCCTCACTATCCTCATAAAAACTCTTTACAGCATTTAGTAATTTACCACCTATTCCATATACTTGCAACATCTGCCACATTGCTCCCCTATCCACTCTATCATATGCCTTTTCTAAATCCATAAATGCAATAAAAACTTCCTTACCTTTATCCAAATACTGTTCACATATATGCTTTAATGTAAACACTTAATCAACACATCCCCTACCCACTCTAAAATCTTCTTGCTCATCCGCAATCCTACATTCTGTCTTGACTCTAATTCTTTCAATAATAATCCTACCATACACTTTTCCTGGTATACTCAGTAAACTTATTCCTCTTTAATTTTTACAACCTCTTTTGTCCCCCTTTCCCTTATATAAAGGAATTATACATGCTCTCTGCCAATCCCTAGGTACCTTCCCCTCTTTCATACATTTTTTAAAAAAAAAATACCAACCTCTCCAACAGTATATCTCCCCCTGCTTTTAACATTTCTGTCATGATCCTGCCAGTTCCAGCTGCTCTACCCCCTTTCATTCTATGTAATGCTTCACGCACCTCCCCCACACTCACATCCTGTTCTTCTTCACTCCTAAAAGATGGTATACCTCCCTGGCTAGTGCATGAAATTACCGCTTCCCTTTTTTTTTGACATTTAAAAGTTCCTCAAAATATTCCCGCCATCTACCCAATACCTCCATTTCCCCATCTACTAACTCCCCTACTGTGTTATTAACTGACAAATCCAGTTGTTCCCTAGGCTTTCTTAACCTGTTTCTCTCACTCGAATTTTTTTTTTATTTTCATTAAAATTTCTTGACAGTGCCTCTCCCACTCTATCATCTGCTCTTCTTTTGCACTCTCTTCACCTCTTCTTATAACACTTCTGCTTTGTAAAAACATCTCATAAGTTACCTTTTTCGCTCTTATCACACCCTTGACTTCATCATTCCACCAATCACTCTTCTTTCCTCCTGCACCCACCCTCCCATAGCCACAAACTTCTGCCCCACATTCTAATACTGCATTTTTAAAACTATTCCAACCCTCTTCAACCCCCCACTACTCATCCTTGCACTAGCCCACCTTTCTGCCAATAGTTGCTATTATAATACATGTATTATAGTTGATGTTATTATTTCTTTATATTGATTTGTAATTTTTTTCCGTATGTAAATCTATATTTAATCTCTAAAAAAATGACTTTTTGTTAATACCTATGGGTGTCTGGAACGGATTAATTGGATTTACATTATTTATGGGGAAAATAGATTTGGTTTTCGTGAAAAATTTGTTTGGTACTCGAACAGCCTTCTGGAACGAATTAAGTTCAAGTACTGATGTTCCATTGTAAAACGTTCTTGATACAAAGAATTGGAACTATCCTTCCTGTCCCTAGATTGAACAGATTATCTTACATTTCCTTGGTGTTGTATGACCCCTATGGGTTTGGCTCTAACTCCCCTCATCCCCAGTGAAAGTAATAACACTAATAGTGAAGACAGCATAAATCATATTACTACATTTATGGGATTATTATTATTATAATAAAAAAAGAAGCGCTAAGCCACAAGGGCTATACAGCGCTGCTACATTTATAGGAAATGCTAAACCTATAGGGGTCATTAATGGGAGGTAATCAGGTTAGAACTATTAGGAAGTGTAGCTCCAATTCCTCTGATAAGAGCCCTTCACTAGCATCATGACACCTTAAAAGATCACAAATCACAGCAGAGATGGAAGACTTGGATCTCTGGGACTTTGCAAGATAAGAGGGAAGTGTAATTAGCAGGTACAGTGGAACCCCGAGTTTCGGCCACCCTGAGTATTGACCACTTTGAGTTTCAACCACTTTTTTCAGCTAAATTTTGTCCCGAGTTTCGGCCGGCGTGCCAGACCTGTCCACCTGCCTGCGCCTGCATGCCTCCCCATGCAGGCATCGTGAGCCAGTCTAGCTTTGTTTATCCTTG
This sequence comes from Cherax quadricarinatus, assembly GCF_038502225.1. Taxonomy (NCBI): domain Eukaryota; kingdom Metazoa; phylum Arthropoda; class Malacostraca; order Decapoda; family Parastacidae; genus Cherax; species Cherax quadricarinatus. The sequence continues at coordinate 36,985,110 of NC_091309.1, read as the reverse complement.
AGTGAACATTATCCTGTGTGCTAATCCGAACATTTCACAATAAATTCATTGTGTTTAGTGCTTGTGTATTGATTGTGACTGAAATAAGCCACCATGGGCCCAAAGAAACTTCATAGTGGCAGTGAGGCAGTGGTTGAAGCAATAAGAAGTCCTTCCTCTCTCCTCCTCCCTATCTTCCAGATGACAAAAAGTCTTCAATAAAGGTACGTAAATGTGATTTTAAATGTTTACGTATTGCATTACTCATTTAATACTATATGTATGTTTTCAGTACTATATGTATGTTAAAGGAATAACATCTTGTAGGGGTGAGGAAGAGCCAGTTGTGAGTGTGGGAGAAGTTTGTGAGGCAGTGGGTAGAATGAAAGGGGGTAAGACAGCTGGGATTGATGGGATAAAGACAGAAATGTTAAAAGCAGGTGGGGATATAGTTTTGGAGTGGTTGGTGCTATTATTTAATAAATGTATGGAAGAGGGTAAGGTACCTAGGGATTGGCAGAGAGCATGCATAGTTCCTTTGTATAAAGGCAACGGGGATAAAAGAGAGTGCAAAAATTATAGGGGAATAAGTCTGTTGAGAATACCTGGTAAAATGTATGGTAGAGTTATTATTGAAAGAATTAAGAGTAAGATAGAGAGTAGGATAGCAGATGAACAAATAGGCTTTAGGAAAGGTAGAGGGATGGGATTAACCCTTTCACTGTCGAAACCCCTGCTCACAAACTTGCTCTCAGTGTCGAAGAATTTAAAAAAAAAGTTTTTTTTCTTATGAAATGATAATCTTTTCCCAATGGTAATGACACCAAAAATACGAAATTTCATGGAAAACTTAGGGAATTATGCTCTCGTGAAGTTAGCAGTCTCGGCGATATATATGCATCGGCAATTTTGCCCACTTTGAGCCCTATTTTTGGCCAATTCCATTGTTCCAGTCGACCAAAATCATATGTATTTCGCTAGAACTCTATTAGTTCTATCGACTGAGTACAAGAAACCACCCATTTATTGATTTCAACTACCCAATAAAGTGATCAAAAATTGGCAATTTGGCTAATTTCACACATTTCAAAAGATGCCAATTTCAAAATGTTATTTTAGTGCCAGCAGACATTGCTGGCACTAAAATAACATTTTCTCTGTTCATTAGTCACGTCTCCAGGCCCCTCTTGTATTACATTACTCTTGCTCTCAATTTTGAATTTTTATTCACACAAAAGCTGTATGACCCTTGGCGGTTCAGCGCTTTCTTTGATTATAGTAATAATATTCACACAAAAAAATAGAAGATTTACTGTTATGCAGACTACTGCATTATTGTAATACACTGTAACTGTATAAATAATGTCAACGTATTCATGACTGTGTATTAGACTGGCCAGTTGGACATGTATTGGATAGTGATGTTATTTGTTTACTCTTGAACATCAGCAAAAATTGAACATTTCCGCTACTTTGAGCTCAATTTCAAGGTATTGCGGACCCTTGGTTTTCGTGAATTTTGGTTATTGGCAATATTTTTCATCAAAATACAGCCATGGTTTTCGTGATTTCCCTTGGATTTCGATGGTCGTACGGAACACGTCCCAGTGGCCCCGTGCACACAAAGCCTCCCACAGACGCATTCAGAGTCAGTCTGGCATTGTTTCTCGGGGAGTAAACATTACCCTACGAGGATATACAAAACATTTCATAATAATGCATTGTTTTTTGCACTTGTTTATTGTGTGTGACTGCTAAATAAGCCACCATGGGCCCAAAGAAAGCTGCTAGTGCCAGCCCTTTGATAAAGTAGGCGAGAAACACAATAGAATTCAAGAAAGAGCACACCAGCCAGGGTAGTTCCCACGCACACCAGCCAGGGTACTTTCCCACACACCAGCCAGGGTACATCCTCCACACCAGTCAGGGTACTTCCCCACACACCAGCCAGGGTACTTCCCTACACACCAGCCAGGGTACTTCCCCACACACACCTGACAACCCTATGCCTGTTGTGGAACTTATTGTAGCTTTGGGGAAGTCCATGGGGTTGGATGCGAGTGGCCAGGATGTGGAAGAGTTGGTGGACGACCACAGTGAAGAGCTGCAAGATTTTCATCTGGAACAACAACAGACCACAGCTGAGGAAATTGCTTCAGAGGAAGAGGGAGAGAGAGGGAAGAAGGTGCCTTCTTCAGTGATTAAGGACATTTGTGCAAAGTGGAATGAGTTGCAAAGTTTTGTGCAGAAATGTCCCCCTAATAAAGCTGTTGTATACAGGCCATGTCTGCAACATGTTCAATGACAATGCTTTGTCCCATTTTAGGCAAATCTTAGAGTCTCCAGAAACACAGCTCTCTGGAAAATTATTTTGTGCGACAGGGGTCCAATGACTCTCAAACTGGTCCTAGTGCCAGTAAAAAAACAAAGAAGGGAAGTAACCCCCGATAAAGACTTGGTACCTGAAGTCTTTATGGGAGGGGATTCCCCTTCCAAGCAATAATCAGTCCTCCCTCTCCCCACCTCCTCGTCTTCCATACACCAACATGAGTCTTCAATAAAGGTAAGTGTGATGTTATTATTGCTTTATAATGATTTGTCATTCTTTTCTGTATGTAAATCTATATTTAATCTCTCAAAAAAATATTTTTTGTTAATACTTTTGGGTGTGTTGCAAGAGGCGACTAAAATGCCGGGAGCAAGGGGCTAGTAACCCCTTCCCCTATATATATTACTAAACGTAAAAGGAGTAACTTTCGTTTTTCCTTTTGGGCCAACCCGCCTTGGTGGGATACGGCCGGTGTGTTGAAAGAAGAAAGAAGACTTTTGGGTGTCTAGAATGGATTAACTGGATTTACGTTAGTTCTTAGGGGGAAAATGGTTTCAGTTTTCGTGAATTTTGATTTTCAGCAGACTCTGTGGAACGAATTACTCACAAAAACCAAGGGTCCACTGTACACTTTTCATCGTAAAACCAATCAAAATCATCTCTATTTCTGTAGTATATCATCCATTGTCAAATAAGACCAAGAAAATGTGAATACAACCATAAATACCATACGAAAATACACCTCAAAGTCGGCGTTTTCAACCAAAAACACGGTGGGAGTTTTTTTTTCTCATGCACTGCGTGCTGCAGGATTTTTTTTATTCTGCACACACTGATCATGCAGACCCATTCTTTCACATGTAGGTCTACTAGCTTTCTCCTGCTAGATCTGAAGCTGCTAGAATTTTGGCATATTAATACATCACAGGCACTGGTTTGTAAGCCATACCCATATGTCACTGACAGTGAAAGGGTTAAGGATGTTTTGAATGCTATGGGCTTAACATACAAAAAGATTGTATGAGAAGTGTAGATTGGAGTAAGTGGGGAAAAGTAGTTCTTATGGCTTGATGTGCTGTTGGAGTGTTAAACAGGTAACATTTAAGAAGGGATTTGGGTAAACCACTAAATTATACTTGAATCCTAGAGGTGGGAAGTATAATATCTGCAGCCTTAAGATAGGATAAGGATGTTGTGTTTGGAGTGCCAGTGCACTTTTGGCAAAACAGCTATTCAGTGAATGAATAGTGAATGCATTTACCCTTTTTTTGGGGTCTCCATACTTTGGTGGGAGAATTAATACTATTTGTGACAAGCATTGAAGTAAAAACCATGTTTGAGGGCCACATTTACATCATGAAAAAGAAACAGAACCCAGTGGGCAAGAAGGGCTACTTAGGATTGTAGTGAGGAGGAGGTCAAGGAAGGTCAGAAAGATACATGAAATAATTTAAATACTTGTTGGGGCAGAGCAAGATATTTTTCACAAAGTATTGGAAGACAAAGCAATTGTAATATACAAGGTGCTGTGAAAAAATTCCCAGACTCAGCTCAAATTTTTGTTCTTATGGGTGAAAAATGGTGGCGGTGTAGACCATATTGTGCAGTACAATCCTTTGTAGCGTGGTGAGTTTCAGTGCTGTCAGTCAGTCTGTTGAGGTAAGGTATGTTGTCAGCAGATTTTTGTGTAACAGACAGAACAGTGTGTGCATGAGAGAAATCCTGTTTCGGGTTCAGTAAAATGGCTAGTGAAACTCACATATTGCTTCAGCAAGCAATTGACGATAGGCTGAATACAGTGTTTTGAATGGTTATGTTGATTCAAAGCAGGACGAATGTCAGCTGAAGATGAATGCTCCGGTTGATCAATATCAAAAACAGACACCAACACTGAAAAGTGAAGAAAGTTATTTACGAAGATCGTTGTCGGAGTCTCCGGGACACTACAAGTGCTGTGGGAATTTCTTGTGGGTTATATCAAAGTATTTTGACTTAAAATTTTAACACGAGATGAGTGGTTGACTCAAGACCAGAAAGACCATCGGTTTTTGGCCAAAAACAACACGGCAGTCATTCCCTACTCCCCAGCTCTAGCCCCCCCTTGACATTTCTTTTTCAAAAAATAAAAATGGCACTCAAGGGGCGGCAGTTTAATGATGTGGAGCATTATTATTATTATAATCATAAAAAGTGCTAAACCAACAAGGGTCATACAGTGCTGCAGGGCAGAAAATAGTGCTGGGGCTATGAACAGCCAGGTGGAGAGGGGATCAGAGGTGAGGAGAGAGAAGGACTGGAAGGGACGTGAAGGGCTATATATCAAAGTTTGTACAGTAAAGCAGTTGCTGGCAAAGTCGAAAAGTGATTGTAGGTCAAAGGTAGGGCCATCTGCAAGAAGGGAAGATAAGGTAAGTGGTAGGGCGATGGCGACGTTGAAGGTAAATCCTGCGAGCTCGCTGGTAAACTGGGCAATCTACAAGAAAGTGAAGAACCGAAATAGGGACCCGACAAACCTCAAAGAGAGGAATAGGGTGATGTTCCACGAGATACCCATGGGTAAGGCGAGTATGGTCAATGCGGAGACGAGAGAGCGCAGTCTTGAGTACGGCAACAGTGGTAAGAAGATGGCCACAAACCTAAAAGTGGTTTAACAGAGTGCAATTTGTTATGGTGCATGCCCGGCCACCGTTGTTGCCAATGGCCTTGAAGACGGGCCGAGATGACCGGAAAATAATCTCTGAACAGAATACCCCTATAGGAAACCAGAAAATCATGGACTGCTGACCATGCAGCAGCATCTGCTTGTTCACTGCCCTGCACATCAATGTGTCCAGGGACCCAACAGAAAATGACGTCCTTGTTTTTGCTAGCCACACAGCACAACCATAGTCGAATGTGAAGGACTAATGGATGAAGGGAATCAAATTATTTAATGGCTTGTAAAGCAATGAGAGAATCTGAAATGATCACAAACTTTGAAGGAGACATATATGTAATATGGAGAAGAGCTACGAGAATGGCATACAACTCGGCAGTAAAAATACTAGCTGAGTCTAACAAATGACCTCAGACAACAACGTCATGGAACACTAATGCGAATCCAACACTGTCAAGATTTAGAACCATGTGTATAAACAGTAATGGCATGAGCATGCAACCAGAGGTGATCAAAAAATAGAGAGCGAGAAGCAGTCATAGATAGGAGAGCTTTGGTGCACCGCAGTAGGGGAGAACAGACACGAACCGTTGGAATCTCCCAAGGGAGAAGGGAAAACTCAGATGCTAAATGAACATACAAGGGAGGCAACTGGAGAGAAGACCAGGGTGAAGACTAAGAGAAAACGGCCAGAGTAAGCAGGGGCGTCAAACAAATAATGGGCTTCTACTAACGTCTGAGACCAACCTATATGTAGACGGAACACGAAGGTCATGAGAACGGACAAAGTAACGAAGGTAACGAGCATCCCGATGATCAGCTAAGGAAGGAACATTTGCCTCAGCATAGAGGCTTTCAACAGGAGATGAACAAAAGGCACCAAGGCATAAATGTAGACCCTGATGGTGAAGGGGATCTAACCTAGAAAGAGTGGCAGGAGAAGCCATAATCCAGCTTCGGCAAGACTACGGCAGAATACAAATGGAGAAGAGTCCGACGATCTGCTCCCCATGAATGATGCCCAAGAATTTTAAGGAGATTAAGCCGACCATAGCAAGCTGCCTTCAAAGAGGAAATGTGAGGTTTCCATGTCAACTGGCAATTGAAGACAAGGCCAAGAAACTTGACCGAATCACACTCTGAACTATGTAAGCCATATAAATGGAGTACCTGGTACAAGAGGATGTCGAGTCAAGGTAATGACATGGGTTTTCGAACTAGAAAATTTAAATCCATGAGAAGTGGTCCAATGGGAAACTCGATGAATCGCATCCTGAAGGGAGGCTGGTACCAGGCGACAGTCAGCCCCTGTGTAAGCTATACCGAAGTCATCCACATAAAGTGACGACCAAATATGCATTGGAAGAACAGAAGGTAGGTTATTTATAGCCAAGAGTAAAAGGGTAGTACTAAGGACACAACCTTGTGGGACACCATTGGCCTGAACAAAGCCTGAGGAAAGTGAGGCGCCAACACGTACACGAAAATGTCTGTCAGATAAGAAAGCAGTAAGGAAAGTTGGTAGATTACCATGGAGGCCTAAAAAGTGGGCTTGGTTTAAAATGTCATACCTCCAAGTGGTATCATATGCCTTCTCAAGATCAAAAAAGACTGCTAGGATGGAGTGTTTGTTAGCAAAGGCATTTCGCACATACTTATCTAAGTGAAGCAAGGGGTCCAACAGTAGAGCAGCCCTTGCAAAAGCCATATTGGCGAGGGGAAAGACTATTGTGAATCTCCAAGAACCATATCAAACGTCTATTTACCGATCATTCCATCACCTTGCAGACTACACTGGTCAAGGCAATGGGACAATAGTGAGAGGTATCAAGCCCCAAGGTGCCTGGTTTGTGAAACGGTAGTACAATGGCAGATTTCTACTGAGGGAGAACCCCCTGCACCCAAATAAGATTGAAAAGACGCAAAAGGACTGTAAGGACCGTAGATGCAGATGTTGTAGCATAATGATATGAATATCATCAGGCCCAGCTGCCAATGACTGGCAAGCGGAAAGCGTGGACTCTAGCTCTAGGGGAGTGAAAGGTGCGTTATACGGCTTCATTCCATTAGAGGAGAAATCAAAGGGCAATTGCTCCTTGGTAGACTTAGAAGCATGAAATGAGGAAAAAAGGTGAAGCCCTTGGGAAACACAGACAAAATAGTTCCTGATTTCCATGGCAATGATGTGGAGGAAATTCAAGCAGAATTGCAGGCTGTGCTAGATGTTGTTAGGAAAGAAGAGTTCCAGAAATGTTTTGGGAAGCAGCAGAGGTGCTGGGACCAGTGTATAGCCTCCCAAGGAGAGTACTTGGAGGGAATCAACTGCAACTATGCGATTAGGTAAGCCTAAATATTTTTTTTCGTGGCAGTCCAGTAACTTTTGGGAAATGCCTCATACCCTCCCCCTACCCCTAACCCACCACTGAGCCCAACAAGGGGAGGCACTAAGCACACTAACCACCCAAAGCTAAAAAGAAGTGCATGTGAGTAACCAGCTACAGGATGAAGAGAGTGCCCATCCTCGCTTTAACCCTTTCAGGGTTTCCGACATACTAGTACGGCTTACGCAGCAGGGTTTTTGACGTACTAGTACGCCTAAATTCTAGTGCTCTCAAATCTAGTGAGAGAAAGCTGGTAGGCCTATATATGAAAGAATGGGTCTATGTGGTCAGTGTGCACAGTGTAAAAAAATCCTGGAGCACAGTGCGTAATGAGAAAAAAAACTTTGACAGTGTTTTTGGTTTAAAACAGTGACTTTGCACTGTATTTTTGTATAGTATTTATGATGGTATTCTAGTTTTCCTGGTCTCATTTTATAGAATGGAAGACATATTACTGAAATTGAGACGATTTTGATTGGTTTTACAAAGAAAAGTACCTTGAAATTGAGCTCAAAGTAGCAGAAATCTTAAATTTTTGCCAAAGTTCAAAAGTAAACAAATCATGCTACGCATCCAATACACGTCAACTGTTGCGTCTAATATTCTTTCACAAGTGCGCTGATATTATTTATACCATTTCTACACTAATGCAGTAGTCTGCATAACAGTAAATCTTCTATTTTTTGTGAGAATAAAAATTCAAAGTGGAAAGCAAAAGAATGTAAGAGGGGCGTGGGGACATGACTAATGAACAGAGGAAATGTTATTTTAGTGCCAGGAATGTCTTTCTTGTTTATTCTGGACCCTATTTGGAAACTGGCATCTTTTGAAATTTGTGTGAAATTGGCAAAATTGCTAAATTCTGACCACTGTATTGGATAGTTGAAATCTGTAAATGGGTGGTTTCTTGTACTCATTTGATAGAAAAAACGGAATTCTAGCGAAATAGTTATGATTTTTGTCGACTAGTACACTGGAATTGGCCGAAAATAGGGCTCAAAGTGGGCAAAATCGCCGATGCGTAATCATCGTCGAGACCGCTAACTTCGCGAGAGCATAATTCCGTAAGTTTTCCATCAAATTTCATACTTTTGGTGTCATTATTAACGGGGAAAAATTCTCTATCTTTTCATAAGAAAAAATAATTTTTTTTTTTTGGAAATTTGGGTGACCCTGAGAACAAGTCTGGGAGAGGGCCCGGGGACCCTGAAAGGGTTAATTTAGTCAAAAACTGCCCCCAGTAGACTGTCATTAGACTAAGTGACAAACCCTCTAGCTTCATACCTGAACTCACCATTTGTGGAAGCCATCCAAAAGGTAAACCACCAACTAAAACCCAAGAACCGTAAGTCTGGACAGCGAGAACACAAATGGATTGGCACTTAGACCACTACAAGACAGTGATGCAGGATAATCCAATTATAAGATCAACACAAAGTTGCCTACCTGACCCCTTTTCACTCACCAAAGGGTCGCAGCTCTAGATGGAAGCTTAACTTTCAGGAACTGTATTACACTTAGAGGTTTAGCACTTTTTTATAACAACAACAACAACAATAATAATAATAATAATAAACTTCCAGGCAACCAGAAACAAGGCGTATACAGGTCTCTATGTGTGGGTGAGCAAGGGACACATGGAAATATGGTAGTCTGGCTAATCAAGCAGCCAAATTGGAAGTCTGACCATGGACTTCCCATTTTTATTTGCAGTTTGGTTCTTTCTACCTAGTTCTGTACAACTTCAAATACAATAATAATGAATCACACAAGGCACATTCACAAGATAGTAACAGGAAGCAGAGCCAAAAAATCTGTTAAATTACTTTCAAAATCATATTGCAAATAAGACTTCTCAGGAGAGAGGATTTAATACTGTGAAGGGGGCTTTTGATCTAAGGAACTGACCTTGTCCTTCTCTTTCTTGGATCAAACTTGAGTGCTTTCTATTTCTCCAGGCACTGTATGAATCCCCTACAGGTCCGGAGCTCTCTCCATGAATATAATAATAATAATGGAAATAAGTGAGAATGTAAAATAATTTTTAACACCTTTTTCCAGGTACAACAGTATTCATGAAGCAATTTACATTTATTTGTGAACCTTTCCTAGGTCAATTATTTCTGTGTAAAGTATGGTAAAGGAAAATTAAACATGAATAATGAATTATAAAATTAAGGAAAGCTTGAAATTCATACCCTGTACATATGTACAGATTAGTGTACTTTTTTTTTTATTCTGGGTTACTATTAGCCAAATAGTTAGTATCTGATAATATAATATTGTACAATGGTTAAGAGACTTTTCAATGCTGAAATAATTCATGAGGCCAAAATAAAGAATAATTCCAAACCTTGTACTAAGTTCTTATACTGACCTAATTCAAAACCAATTACACTTAAATTACAGTAAATTTAAATACTCTCATATTTATTATATTAAAAATCACCTGCTAAACCTGAATGGTTCATATAGAAATGCCCTCCTTAAATAATCCATAACAGTTTTATCAAAACACTTAAAAGAGCACAAGCAGCATTTTCTAGAAACGTGTACAAGCAGATGTACACACGGTGTCACGTAAGCACAAACAGGTCGGTCGACCTGGAAACATTCTTGCATCTTTGCTCATCGTGTGTGAAGGAATGCAAGAAATGAAATGAAATTTTTTTTTTACTTTATTCATCAGTTATGATAGACTTCACTCTTGCCATAAGTCATTTTAGTAGCCAGTGGCATAGCCTCACAATAAGTCTTCTAATTAAGTTATTCTTTTTTATACTACTCTGTAATTATGCAGTTATTTTGCTGCATTCTAACATAATTGAGGCTTAAATCATCTACAACACCTGTATCAAAACAATTTAAAGAAAACATACAAAGCATTTATATAATATTTTAGATATACAGTACTCAGTCTGACAGAAAGCTTCTGACATGACCAGAATAATAGTGTTTAAGCATAGTACAGAATAGAAGAAAAAATTAATGCTACAAAAGTTGATAACATCGTTCAGAGCTTGAGCAAACGAAATATACTAAGAAATAATAGCGTGAGTCTTCTAAATACATTTTAAATAATAAAATAACCCATTTATACCAAAAGGATTTCAAACTTTCTGTATATACTTATTGTTACCTTTTAATAATCTTAAAATAAAACTAATTATAATGACGATTTTTCAACTGCACTAACCAAAATCAAAATGGGATATTTTGTACATTTAGTGTTTATACACCATGAAAACAGTATTTTTTTTTATCACATATTCAAATGTGGTAATCACAGAATAGAATTTCTAGATGCTGTGGTCTTAAAAGTCTTCAAGAGGCATCAGTTAGAGGAGGTCAGCTGCAGCTTTGTTCTGCGATGCTTGTACAGTACTACATATCCATCTACCAAGCCACGCATCTTCTCACTTTCAATTATGTCACCGCATTCTGCTGTTACAACCTATGGCAAAAATAGGAACATGAAGACTTATTAGGGAAAAAACTTTTATACTCAACAGAAAAAAAAAATTGACTTAGCACTAAAAAAAAATGTTTGTAAACCATTGCACATTCAGCTCATCCTCCTAATCAAAATCAGTATTTCACTGTGTCAAAGACACTGAACATTTCCTGCATGTACGGTGTGAACTGGTCTACCCTTGCCATGATTATCAAGGACAAAGTACATTACTTGGAACATGTTATAGGATCTGCACCCATACATTCAACTATCACTATGAAAAATCTTTTGATGTTAACAACCAGTCTTAGAGAATGCCTCTTAGCCTTATACTAATTCAGGAGTCTATTGTGACTTAAAGAATCAATTAGGAAATAGTGCTTGTGAAGTGGAGCCATTTACTGCAACACATGGGTGGCTCACTAGGTTGAAGGCCAGAGCATATTTGCATGATTTTACAACTAGTGGGGAAGTTTAAGTGTTGGTGTAAAATCAGTTGACAAGTTTGCAAAAAATTTTGTTAATTTTAATGTTACCAAGATAAAAATTACAGTTTAATGTAGAGAAGACTGGCCTTCTCTGGCATAAAATCGTTGATAAGACGTATACGTATTTCAAAATAGGAAAAAAATGTATGCCTTATTTTAAAGCAGCGAGAGATCGTGAAAAGAAGACAATGCAGAACCAGGTTTAGTGGGACCTGATAAAGGTTGGGAGACAACACTCTCATCTTCGTATCAGACACACTCGTCTAACTCGTGGAGAGGCATCCTGTTCCACTTTGTGAGAACTGTTTAGTTCCTGTTTCAATTTCCCATATTCTATTGGACTGTCATGTCTATCAATGAGCACGCAGAATTTTCCTCTGACATTGTCACTGCTCTCACGCCCTTACTTTATTTTCCCTCCTTGCTGATGAACCTACTTTTGACAAAGACTCCCTCTTCGACTTTTGACAGCAAATGATTTATTACACAAATTTTGATAATTCTTCTTTTAGCACTCCTCACACCTCTTCCTAACTTTACCCTCACTGTCATCTCCACCCTTATTTATCCTTAGAACATGCATCAATTCCTACCCTGCAGTGCTGTATGACCCTGGTAGGTTTAGCATCTCCTTTGGATAATAATAATAATCTATGAAGGGATTCAGGGAAAACACCATGCTGGGCTTGATTCCTGGAGATGGGAAGTATGGTACCGGCACTCTGAAGGAGGGGTGTTAATGTTGCAGTTTTATAACTGTAGTGTAAGCATGCCTCTTGCAAAACAGTAATGGAGTGAATGATGATGAGAGTTTTCCTTTTTTGGGCCACCCTGCCTTGGTGGGAAACAGCTGTGTTAATAAATAAAAAAAAATAATGTTGTACCTACAAAAGTTATTTTGCAATTTGCATTTTTCATTATCTTTGGCAGTATGTCATCTGAATCAGGCAAAAGATCATTTAGCATTTTTTTTTGAAGGTGTAGCTATCTAAGAAAAAACAAAGAAACCCAATGAGAGATCATGGGGTTTACAGACACACATGGCAATGGGATGCAGTTAATCAGTTCTACACATACCAGGCCAAATGTACAACAGACCAGATTACAGACAGTGCTGGGAAGACCAAAAATATGTACACCAAGAGCCATATCACAAGATAGTACAATACCTGTGGTAATAACAATACCGATAATAAATGAAAACACCTCATATGTAAATTCTCCTTGCTATTTGCCATCATTCAGGGATTAAAAATAAATAAAAATGACAAACTAGCTATATAAGTGGCTTTAGAGTGGGTAGGGGATGTGCAGATCAAGTGTTTACATTGAAGTACAGTGGAACCTTGACTTACGAGTCTAATCTGTTTCGTGACCTAGCACGTAACTCAATTTACTCGTATATCAAATCAATTTTCCTCATTTAAATTAATTGAAAAGTCATTAATCTGTTCCTGCACTCTGAAGACAAGACAAAATACTTGAATATGACACTAATATTAACTGTATGGCTTATTTATCTATCACAATTCATCTAATATGACATAATAAACAATATAATTAACACATAAACATGATATATACTCTAGAATGAATAAAACAAGCCATAATATGGTGGCAAAAGCAGTGGCGGAAGTGTCCGCCATTTCCTTCACATGCTCTTATTGTAAGAGAAAACACAGTTTGTGAGGCTAACTGCAGAAATATCGTATATAAAAACATAAATCATAATACAGTACAGAATGTAAAGAAATGTTAAACTGTTTATATAAAGTGTATATGTACTTACACATTTGGAGCAGAGATGGTGGGGGATGTTGAGGGTGGGGAGGTTGAGGGTGGGGGATGCTTAGGGTGGTGGGATGTTGAGAGTGGGGGAGGGTGGGGGAGGTTGAGGGTGGGGGATGCTGAAGGTGGTAGGATGTTGAGGGTGGGGGAGGTTGAGGGTAGGGGATGTTGAAGGTGGGGGATGTTGAGGATGGGGGAAGCTGAGGCTGCGGCGTATGATGTCAGTGGCCATGTAAACCCCCAACAACAACATTGTTTTATTTGATTGCTGAACTTAACTGATAAAATTTGTTTTGTTTAATTACTGAACTTAACTGATAAAATTTGTTTTGTTTAATCACTGAACTTAACTGATACAATTTGTTTTGTTTAATCACTGAACATAACTGATACAGCTTTAGTATCTACATATCGTAGATGTACTAAGCTGGTACTGCCTGGCTAAGTCCATGGAAATCATCATTTTTTTCTTCTCAGCACTGTCCTTTGCACTTATTTTCTTAGGACTCATGGTTAGAAGAAAGAAATTTGGCAAAATGACCGTAAAAAAAAAAAAATGCAAGCAAGCACGAGAGAACTGCTCCCACAGCGATGTAAACATATGTACAGGTCTCCCTCAACATTCGCGAGGGTTAGGGGATCAAGATCCTCGTGAATGTTGAAAAATTGCGAATGTTTGGTGCCCCAATATATTGTAGGGAAATATAATACAATACTGCTTCCGTAACTTGTTGAACCACGAACATCATAAAATACATGAAAACTTCGTAAATTGTACTAAATACATACATGTTATGGTTTAATAACATGTATGTTATTAAATACCACTGCCTCCACTACCTCAACCACTGCGAGTCCCTACTACCCTCCCTCTGACCCCCGCAACTGGCAGCCAGCCCTCCCACCAGTGTGGTGAGTGTTTTGTTTGTTCATTATTTGCTATTAATCTACAGTATAAATAGTGTAAACCCATTCATGACTGCATATTGGAATGGCTATTCGGACAGGTATTGGACGGTGACATCATGTGTTTACTCTTGAACACAGCAAAGAATCAAACATTTCTGCTACTGCTAATAATAACAATAGTAATAATAATAATAATAATAATAATAATAATAATAATAATAATAATAATAATAATAAATACGATAGAATTGAAGAAGGAAATTGTACAAAAATACAAGGGAGTGATTGACACAGCGTCAGTGTGGCTTTGTTTATGCTGGAGTGAGCATTAGTCTCCGTGCTCTTCCAAACATTTCACAATAATTCATTGTGTTTGGTGCTTGTAGATTGAGTGCAACTGGAGTGGTAGAAGCAGTGGTTGAGGAAGCAGTTGAGGCAGTGGGTGAGGCAGTGGTTGAGGTAGTGGTTGAGGCAGTGGTTGAGGCAGTGGTTGAGGCAGTGGGTGAGGCAGTGGGTGAGGCAGTGGTTGAGGCAGCGGTTGAGGCAGCGGTTGAGGCACTGGTAGAGGCAGCGGTTTAGGCAGCAGTTTAGGCAGCGGTTGAAGCAATGGTAGAGGCAGCAGTTGAGGCAATGGTAGAGGCAGCAGTTGAGGCAATAGTAGAGGCAGCAGTTGAGGCAATGGTATTTAATAACATGTTATAAATAATAATAATACATATTATTAATAACATGTATTATTATTATTATTATTATTAATAACATGTATGTTGTTAAATACCACTGCCTCAACTGCTGCCTCACCCACTGCCTCAACCGCTTCCTCAACCACTGCCTCCACCACTCCAGTCCCACTCAATCTACAAGCACCAAACACAATGAATTATTGTGAAATGTTTGGAAGAGCATGGAGACTAATGGTCACTCCAGCATAAACAAAGCCACACTGACGATGTGTCAATCACTCCCTCGTAATTTTGTACAATTTCCTTCTTCAATTCTATCGTATTTATTATTATTATTATTATTACTATTGTTATTATTAGCAGTAGCAGAAATGTTTGATTCTTTGCTGTTCTCAAGAGTAAACACATGATGTCACCATCCAATACCTGTCCGAATAGCCATTCCAAAATGCAGTCATGAATGGGTTTACATTATTTATACTACTGTAGTTTAATAGCAAATGAACAAACAAAACACTCACCACACTGGTGGGAGGGCTGGCTGCCAGTTGCGGGGGTCGGAGGGAGGGTAGTAGGGACTCGCAGGTGGCGGGAAACTTAAATATGATTTGGCGGCTGGGAATTTGGAGGCTGGGAATTTGGCAGTTGGGAATTCGCGAATCTGTGAAGCCCGCGAAAGTTGAAAACGCGAATGTTGAGGGAGACCCGTACGATGTTTTGGCATCAACTGTGCCATCTAGCGGCAGCATTCTGAATTATTAATATGTATGTATTATTATTATTATTAATTTAGGGAACTGAAGCTCTATTATAATAATAATAATAATAATATTATTATTATTAATTTAGGTAACTGGAGCACAGATCCAATTCCCTAGATCAAGAGCCCCTCACCAGCATCAAGGAACCTTGATGCTGGTGAGGGGCTCCTGATCTAGGTAATTGGATCTGTGCTCTAGTTACCTAAATTGAGGAGGAGGAGTGTTAATGTTGCAGTTTTATAACTGTAGTGTAAAGTACCCCTCTGGCAAGACAGTGATGGAGTGAATGATGATGATGAAAGTTTTTCTTTTTCGGGCGACCCTGCCTTGGTGGGAATAGGCCGATGTGTTAATAAAAAAAAAACATAAAAAAATAAAAACTAATGATAATGTATTATTATTATTATAATAACGAACGCCGCCAACTCAGTGCACTGTTTACCTCGCTGTGGGAGCAGTTTTCTTGTGCTTTGCTTACATTTTTGACAGTCATTTGGCGAAATTTTGTTTTTTTAAGCATGAGTTCTAAGAAAGTAAGTGTAAAGAAAAATGCTGGGAAGAAAAAGAGGATGATCTCCGTGGAATTAAAGCATGAAATCATGGATAAGCTAGTGAGGTGTCCAGGTTTTGCTTTGATGGGGAAGCAGGGGGAGCTGGCTCATTATGAAGAAATTTCTTGCCAAGAAACTTCTTCATCGCTGTCCCACTTAACATAAGAATAGAAGAACACTGCAGAATATCTACTCATATACTTATCCAATCTCTTCCAAGCTACCCAAGGTATTAGACTAATACCCTACTCGGTAGATTGTCACATGGAGCATTCTCCACCTGACCCAGCATTCTCAACCTGACTTCATCCTATGAATACGTACCTTCCACCCAGGTAGATCTGTTTGTGACTTGATAAAGCCCACTGCGTGGGCGAAACGTTGTCAAAGGATCACATTATACTGCATGTGTGTTCATATTTCCAGACTGACTCCCTCTGACTTTTTGTCAGCAACTGCCTTATAACACCAACTATGATTATATTTTTCCTTTAGCACTCCCCACTACCCTTGCACACACCTACCCCTCACTGGTCTCTGATCTTCACATTTTTTTTTTTTTAACAAGTCGGCCGTCTCCCACCGAGGAGGGCAACCCCCCCCAAAAAAAATACTTTCATCATCATTCAACACTTTCACCTCACTCATACATTATCACTGTTTTTGCAGAGGTGCCCAGAATACAACAGTTTAGAAGCATATACTGTACGAATAAAGATAAAGATAACACATCCCTCCAAACTGCCAATATCCCAAAACCTCTCCTTTAAAGTGCAGGCATTGTACTTCCCATTTCCAGTGCTCAAGTCCGGTTATATAAAAATAACCGGTTTCCCTGAATCCCTTCACTAAATATTAACCTGCTCACACTCCAACAGCTCATCAGATCCCAAATACTATTCATCCCCATTCACTCCTATCTAACACGCTCACACACGCTTGCTGGAAGTCCAAGCCCCTCTCCCACAAAACCTCCTTTACCCCCTCCCTCCAACCTTTTCAAAGATGACCCCTACCCTGCCTTCCTTCCTCTACGGATTTATATACTCCAAATGTCATTCTACTTTGATACATTCTCTCTAAATGACCAAACCACCTCAACAACCCCTCTTCAGCCCTCTGACTAATACTTTTATTAACTCCACACCTTCTCCTAATTTCCACACTTCAAATTCTCTGCATAATATTTACACCACACACTGCTCTTAGACAGGACATATCCACTGCCTCCAAACGCCTCCTCACTGCAGCATTTACAACCCAAGCTTCACACCCATATAAGAGTGTTGGTACCACTATACTTTCATACATTCTCTTCTTTGCCTCCATAGATAACGTTTTTTGTCTCCACATATACCTCAACGCACCACTCACCTTTTTTCCTTCATCAATTCTATTGTTAACCTCATCCTTCATCAATCCATCCGCTGACATGTCAACTCCCAAATATCTGAAAACATTCATTTCTTCTATACTCCTCTCCAATTTGATATCCAATTTTTCTTTATCTAAATCATTTGATACCCTCATCACCTTACTTTTTTCTATGTTCACTTTCAATAAGCACAGTATCATCAGCAAAAAGGAACTGTGTCAATTCCCATTTTGTATTTGATTCCCCATATTTTAATCCCACCCCTCTCCCCAACATCCTAGCATTTATTTCTTTTACAACCCCATCTATAAATATATTAACCCTTTCAGGGTCCGTCCCGTAGATCTATGGCTTTACGTTCAGGGTCCAAACCGTAGATCTACGCCAAAATTCTAGCGGTGTCAAATTTAGCGCAAAAATGCTGGTAGGCCTACATGTGAGAGAACGGGTCTGCGTGATGTGTGTGTGCCGTAAACAAAAATTCTAGGCGCCCACATAGCATTGTGGGAACGGCGGCTCAGTTACCTTTGTTCAACATGCCTCGTCGCAAGGCAGGTATCACTCCAAGGAAAATTGGGACTCTCCTCTTCCTATCTGATAGTTCTGACTCTGATGGAAGTGGAAATGAAGGCGAATTCTTTGATTTTGATCAGTTAGTGACCGAAAGGAATGACCAGGATATCAATAACAGTGCAGAAAACCCTGATGATCCTCAACCTTCTACCTTTGGTGTGGGCACTCCTCAGTCACGGTCAGTTGTACCTCATCGCAAGAGAAAACTATTGTTTTCGCGTGGCCAGGCCTCTGACTTCAGTAATGATGATGATAGTGACGTGGATTGTGATTTTATTGCTCTTGACGATCATTCGAGTAGTGATAGTGAGGAAACATATTCACCAGTGAAGCGTCGGTATATACGCCGCCGCATGCGCTCAGGTAGTATTCCCTATGCAGTGCCCAGGGGACGGAGTACATCCCGGAGTACATCCCGGAGTACATCTCGGAGTACATCTCGGAGTACATCCCGTGGCCCTACACCAGGAATAGACAATAAAAGTGAGGATGATGTGGCTACACTTGGTATGGATAGACCACAGGCATCAGAAGGTGGTGGTAGTGGTGATGGTAGTGCCACGGCCATGCGTGACTCACCAGCCCAGGTTGGGACCCACGCTGATAAGATAAGATAAGATTTCGTTCGGATTTTTAACCCCGGAGGGTTAGCCACCCAGGATAACCCAAGAAAGTCAGTGCGTCATCGAGGACTGTCTAACTTATTTCCATTGGGGTCCTTAATCTTGTCCCCCAGGATGCGACCCACACCAGTCGACTAACACCCAGGTACCTATTTGCTGCTAGGTGAACAGGACAATAGGTGTAAGGAAACGTGTCGAAATGTTTCCTCCCGCCGGGAATCGAACCCGGGCCCTCCGTGTGTGAAGCGGAGCGTCAGCCACCAGCCCACCACAACCACAACTACCAGCACAACCAGCCTATGATGTCCAGTATCCACCAGCAAACCGTATCTGGGATTGGCAGCAAAATCCCAATTTTGTTTCCAAGCCCCACCACTTTGATGACTCTCAAAGTGGAATTCTACCTTGGAACCAATGTCAATGAACTGGATTTTTTTTTAATTATTCTTTGACCAGCCCTTGATGGAAACTATTGTCAGGGAAAGTAACAAGTATTTTGGGTACACCATGGCAAATACGATCATATCACCACAGTCAAGACTACACCGGTGGAAAGAGACGACTGATGCAGAAATGTATTTGCTTTTTGCAACAATAATGTTTATGCCTCATGTCTATAAGCATAATATAAAAGCATACTGATCCACAGATCGGCTAATTTCTACCCCGGTCTTCAGTGAAATCATCCCAGTGAACAGGTTTATCTTACTGTTATGTATGTTGCACTTCTCTGGCAAAACCAGACCTGACAGAAGTGACAGGTTATACAAGATTAGAAATGTTTTTATGTATCTGAAAGAAAAGTTCAACATGTACTTTTATCCATTTAAGAATCTTGTAATTGACAAATCTTTGATTTTGTTCAAAGGTAGACTGCCATTCAAACAGTATATACCGAGCAAGAGGAAACGCTTTGGTATAAAACTGTTTGTACTCTGTGACTGTGACAGTGGCCTGGTATTGGATATTGTTGTATACACGGGAAGTAAAACATTGAAAGATAACAGGATGTTATTGGGTATCTCAGGTGACGTAGTGAGAAGCATGATGGCACCTTATCTTGGTAAGGGGCATACATTATATACCGATAATTGGTACACAAGCCCTGTACTCAGTGATTTCTTGCAAGTGAACGAGACAGATGTGTGTGGCACAGTGAGTTCTAATCGTAAATATATGCCCAGGTTCAACGCAGGTGCTCGTGGTGATGAGGTGCAGGTGTTTACTGCCAATGACATCATGGCATTACGGTGGCATGACAAACGAGATGTCACATTGTTGACAACCATTCACCGTAATGAAATGCAAGACAGTGGCAAAGTTGATAGAATGACTAATGAACATATTCGAAAACCAGTGACAGTGATTGATTATACACAAAACATGCACTTGGTTGACAAATGTGACATGCAGATTGGCTTTGTTGATTGTGTTTGTAAGAGTTACAAGTGGTACATGAAACTTTTCTTCCATCTCATGGACATTTCAATGCTCAATGCATATAATATGTACTAAATGAAGACTGGCAACAGACCACCGTATGGTGAATTTTGTTTGTTGTCAGACAACTCATAATGAAGTACCAGGTAACAACACCTGCTATACAACAAGGTCTTCGAATTCCTCAGGATATACCCAAGCGTTTGAGGAGGGAAGGTAATCATTTCATAATACAGCTTCCTTCCTTTTGTGCACAAACAAAACGATGGCAACAAAGACGCAAAGACACTCGGTTTATGTGTGAGGAATGTAAGGTACCTCTGTGCATGGTGCCTTGTTTCAAGGAGTTCCACAAGCTCCAGCAGTTCTAAAACCATGTCCAATGATTGTAAATATGTAAATATATGATAGAACATAAGTATTATACAAGATTTGTGCATGTTTATTGTAATAAACAACAGTGGTAAACAATAATATGATAATAACTTTAGTGTGGTTATTGTGTTCAATACAGTGAGTTTATATATATACTTTATATACAGTATTGGTCTCTCAGGCCCCAAATGTTAGTAGGAAAAGAAAAAAATTGGAAAAGAAAAGAAAAACTACAAAAACTGCTAAATAAATTTAGTAATGCGCGTATGTGGAAATCATCGATGTTGCCGCCACCAGGTCATTTTGGACAAACTTCTCGGCACTGTATCTTGGTAAGTACTGATCGGATTTTTTTTTTGTTTTATTACCTTCACAAAAGAAAAAAAAAATTTTTTTTTTTTCAAAATTTCTTGGACACTGGAGCACCACTTCAGATTTTGGCCTTGGATCCTGAAGGGGTTAATGCATTATGTTTAATGCATTAACATTATGTTTAATGCATTGCTTAACCTGTAAATGGTCCAAACGTAGATCTACGTTCTTACCACTAGTGCTCCAAATGTAGATCTACATTTTATTTTTCCTTCCTCCAAATTTGGCACGATTGACATGAGATGCCTGGTCAGCACAGAATGGGTCTTAATTAACACTTGGTGTGTGCAGTATTAAAAAATCTGGGACCACTAAGTACCTTGTGGGAGCACCAGTTCAACTGAGCGCTAGCTAGAGGAAACAGCACGGCAAACACCTGGGAATCATTGATGTCATGTAGTATTAACACTCCCACTTTAAGAGGAAAGTGATGCTGATCCCAAGTTTAGTGGTTTTGAGGTGGATGTGGCCATAAGTGGTCGAGGAAATATAAAAAACTCAATAATAATCCATGTGCAACATTCGTGCAACACCCTTTCAGAATGTCTTATAACCTATGCCCTAAGTAAAGAGAAACAATTCTGGAATGCGTAATACGTGTTTGGCAGGCTGGCTGGCTCTATCTCTGTCTGTCTGTCTGTATCTATTCAAAGTTTATTCTCTATGAGGATTACAATGCTGAGTTTACAGAATTTGGTTATTGTGTGGTTTACATGTAGTAAAATACTAATTAGAGGTTGCCACTAGAACACCTAGCATGGCTAGGCATTTCGGGCAGCTTAGAATAATTCTTAACTTTAAAATATTACAAATTATGAGGTAAGTTGGTATTATGGCTAAGTGACTAAATACTAGTTTGTGAGTTTAGCAATATGAATGCTTTTGTTTTGACACAATACATAGTTTCAGTATTGGAGTATCACAGGCCAACTTATGACTAGTTAGGATTCATTATTTTAAGACTGAGATTGATATTTCTGTTTATGGTCAAATGGGTGAGTGAGTGTAAGTGTGAACCACCAGGTGGTATTCGTGTAATTAGTTGACAGGGTGTATCAGGGAGATAAGATGTTTTCTAATGGTAGTTTTGAAGGTGATGAATGTGTCTGCAGTTCTAGAGTTTTCAGGTAGGGTGTTCCAGATTTTAGGGCCATTGACATACATTGAATTTTTGTAAAGGTTTAGTCGGACACGGGGAATGTCATAGAGATGTCTGGTGTTATGCCTGTGGGTTCTGTCACAACTATCAAGAAAGCGTTTTAGGTAAAGGTTAATATTGGAATTTAAGGTCCTGTAGAAGTATATTGCACAGTAGTAAGTGTGGATGTACTGAACAGGGAGTAAGTTTAGATCTATGAAGAGTGGGGGGGGGGGAGGGGGTGTTGCCAGGGATGGGATTTAGTGATTATTCTTACTGCGTCTTTTTGTTGGGTTATTATTGGCTTTAGGTGTGTTGCTGCAGTTGATCCCCAAGCACAAATAGCATAGGTGAGGTATGAATAAATAAGTGAGTGGTATAGTGTGAGAAGGGCATTTTGCGGCACGTAGTATCGTATCTTGGAGAGGATCCCAACCGTTTTGGATACTTTTTTGGTTATGTGTTGGATATGGGTGCTGAAATTCAGGTTGTTGTCGAGGTATAGGGCTAGGGATTTGCCCTCATTATGTCTGGCAATTAGAGTGTTGTCGATCTTAATGTTAATTTGCGCAACTCCTGCTCTGCTACCAAACATAATATAGTAGGTTTTGTCAGTGTTAAGCCTAAGTTTATTGGCTGTCATCCAAGTCGATATTTTAATCAGCTCCTCGTTAACAATGGTGTTGAGGGTGGCAAGATTAGGGTGAGAGATGACATAAGTCGTGTCATCAGCAAAGAGAATGGGGTTCAGGTGTTGGGATACGTTTGGAAGATCGTTGATGTATGTGAGGAAGAGCAGGGGACCAAGGACATTTCCCTGCAGAACTCCAGTATCAAGTGGCCATGTTGTTGATGCTGTGTCTTTAATGGTGACATACTAATACCTATTAGTAAGGTAAGATTTGAAATATGCAAGAGCATGGCCTCTTATACCATAATGGTCAAGTTTGTGGAGTAGGATGCCGTGGTCTACTGTGTCAAAAGCTTTTCTTAGGTCAATAAAAATTCCTAGTGGATATTCCTTATTTTCCAATGCTGTGTAAAGCAGATCTAGCATTTTTATAATTGCATCATTAGTGCTTTTATTTTTTCTGAATCCAAATTGGCAGGGGTTGAGTATGTTTTGTGCCGTTATAAATGAATATAGTCTCCTGTGCACGAGTTTCTCAAAGATTTTGGATAGCAATGGTAAGTTTGATATTGGCCTATAGTTGTTTAAATCTGTAGGATCACCACCTTTATGTATTGGTGTAACCCTTGCCGTCTTGAGTAGTTTCGGGAAGGTGCTAGTTTCTAGTGACTTGTTAAAAAGTAATGAAATAGCATGCGAAAGGACATGGGCCACTCGCTTGTACAATAATGGTGGGACATAAGACAGATTCCCTGAGTTATTTTTAAGTGACTTTATAATCTCGGTGACTTCCATGGGCTCAGTTGGTACAAGATAGAAGGAATTTGGGAAATTCCCATCTAGGTAGTCCCAGGCATGGGCATTGGTACGTGGGATTTTATTGGCGAGATTAGATCCTATGGTTGAGAAGAAGTCGTTTATCTTCTTAGCTGTGTCAGTGGGATGTAGTGGTGTTTCATTAGGTTTAGTTAGGACAATGTTCTTGTTTTTTTTCAGTTTGTGGGTCCCTAGAATCTGAGAGAGTGTTTTCCAGGTCTTTTTTATATCTCCTCTTGTGTCAGTGAATCTGCTGGAGTAGTACAGCTGTTTGACTTTCTTCATTACTTTGGTGAGAACTGATGAATAGTGTTTAAGAATATCTTTGTGTATTAAGCCTTGTCTATATTGCTTTTCATATTGGTGTTTCTTATCAATGGATTTCAGAATGGTGCTGGATAGCCATAGGCAACCAAGCCGTTTGTTTGTGATGTTTCGTTTTTATAGGACAATGTTTGTTGTATAGTCTAAGTAATTTGTTAAGAAAAATGTCTGTCCAGTCATCAATACCATTGGCCTTGGAGAATTCTGTAGGCCAGTCAACAGTCTCTAGGTCAGCTGTGAAATTCCTTATTGAGGCCTCGTCATGGAGTCTAAATGAAACTTTGTTGTATTCAAGTGGTGGTTTACTAATGTTTGTCAAGAGGAAGGCTGGGTAGTGGTCTAAAGTGCTATCTGTGATTATCCCTGATTTAAGGGGGGCTAGTATATAGGTAGTAGGTTGGTAGACAGCAACCACCCAGGGAAGTACTACCGTCCTGCCAGATGACTGTGAAACAAAAATCTGTAACTGTTTTGCATGATGGTAGGATTGCTGGTTTTCTTTTTCTGTCTCATAAACACGCTAGATAACAGGGATATCTTGCTACTCCTACTTACACTTTGGTCACACTTCACAGACACGCACATGCATATATATATATACATACATCTAGGTTTTTCTCCTTATTCTAAATAGCTCTTGTTCTTTTTTATTTCTTCTATTGTCCATGGGGAAGTGGAAAAGAATCTTTCCTCCGTAAGCCATGCGTGTCGTATGAGGCGACTAAAATGCCGGGAGCAATGGGCTAGTAACCCCTTCTCCTGTATACATTTACTAAAAAAGAGAAGAAGAAAAACTTTATAAAACTGGGTTGTTTAAATGTGCGTGGATGTAGTGCGGATGACAAGAAACAGATGATTGCTGATGTTATGAATGAAAAGAAGTTGGATGTCCTGGCTCTAAGCGAAACAAAGCTGAAGGGGGTAGGAGAGTTTCAGTGGGGGGAAATAAATGGGATTAAATCTGGAGTATCTGAGAGAGTTAGAGCAAAGGAAGGGGTAGCAGTAATGTTAAATGATCAGTTATGGAAGGAGAAAAGAGAATATGAATGTGTAAATTCGAGAATTATGTGGATTAAAGTAAAGGTTGGATGCGAGAAGTGGGTCATAATAAGCGTGTATGCACCTGGAGAAGAGAGGAATGCAGAGGAGAGAGAGAGATTTTGGGAGATGTTAAGTGAATGTATAGGAGCCTTTGAACCAAGTGAGAGAGTAATTGTGGTAGGGGACCTGAATGCTAAAGTAGGAGAAACTTTTAGAGAGGGTGTGGTAGGTAAGTTTGGGGTGCCAGGTGTAAATGATAATGGGAGCCCTTTGATTGAACTTTGTATAGAAAGGGGTTTAGTTATAGGTAATACATATTTTAAGAAAAAGAGGATAAATAAGTATACACGATATGATGTAGGGCGAAATGACAGTAGTTTGTTGGATTATGTATTGGTAGATAAAAGACTGTTGAGTAGACTTCAGGATGTACATGTTTATCGAGGGGCCACAGATATATCAGATCACTTTCTAGTTGTAGCTACACTGAGAGTAAAAGGTAGATGGGATACAAGGAGAATAGAAGCATCAGGGAAGAGAGAGGTGAAGGTTTATAAACTAAAAGAGGAGGCAGTTAGGGTAAGATATAAACAGCTATTGGAGGATAGATGGGCTAATGAGAGCATAGGCAATGGGGTCGAAGAGGAATGGGGTAGGTTTAAAAATGTAGTGTTAGAGTGTTCAGCAGAAGTTTGTGGTTACAGGAAAGTGGGTGCAGGAGGGAAGAGGAGCGATTGGTGGAATGATGATGTAAAGAGAGTAGTAAGGGAGAAAAAGTTAGCATATGAGAAGTTTTTACAAAGTAGAAGTGATGCAAGGAGGGAAGAGTATATGGAGAAAAAGAGAGAGGTTAAGAGAGTGGTGAAGCAATGTAAAAAGAGAGCAAATGAGAGAGTGGGTGAGCTGTTATCAACAAATTTTGTTGAAAATAAGAAAAAGTTTTGGAGTGAGATTAACAAGTTAAGGAAGCCTAGAGAACAAATGGATTTGTCAGTTAAAAATAGGAGAGGAGAGTTATTAAATGGAGAGTTAGAGGTATTGGGAAGATGGAGGGAATATTTTGAGGAATTGTTAAATGTTGATGAAGATAGGGAAGCTGTGATTTCGTGTATAGGGCAAGGAGGAATAACATCTTGTAGGAGTGAGGAAGAGCCAGTTGTGAGTGTGGGGGAAGTTCGTGAGGCAGTAGGTAAAATGAAAGGGGGTAAGGCAGCCGAGATTGATGGGATAAAGATAGAAATGTTAAAAGCAGGTGGGGATATAGTTTTGGAGTGGTTGGTGCAATTATTTAATAAATGTATGGAAGAGGGTAAGGTACCTAGGGATTGGCAGAGAGCATGCATAGTTCCTTTGTATAAAGGCAAAGGGGATAAAAGAGAGTGCAAAAATTATAGGGGGATAAGTCTGTTGAGTGTACCTGGTAAAGTGTATGGTAGAGTTATAATTGAAAGAATTAAGAGTAAGACGGAGAATAGGATAGCAGATGAACAAGGAGGCTTTAGGAAAGGTAGGGGGTGTGTGGACCAGGTGTTTACAGTGAAACATATAAGTGAACAGTATTTAGATAAGGCTAAAGAGGTCTTTGTGGCATTTATGGATTTGGAAAAGGCGTATGACAGGGTGGATAGGGGGGCAATGTGGCAGATGTTGCAAGTGTATGGTGTAGGAGGTAGGTTACTGAAAGCAGTGAAGAGTTTTTACGAGGATAGTGAGGCTCAAGTTAGAGTATGTAGAAAAGAGGGAAATTTTTTCCCAGTAAAAGTAGGCCTTAGACAAGGATGTGTGATGTCACCGTGGTTGTTTAATATATTTATAGATGGGGTTGTAAGAGAAGTAAATGCGAGGGTCTTGGCAAGAGGCGTGGAGTTAAAAGATAAAGAATCACACACAGGGTGGGAGTTGTCACAGCTGCTCTTTGCTGATGACACTGTGCTCTTGGGAGATTCTGAAGAGAAGCTGCAGAGATTGGTGGATGAATTTGGTAGGGTGTGCAAAAGAAGAAAATTAAAGGTGAATACAGGAAAGAGTAAGGTTATGAGGATAACAAAAAGATTAGGTGATGAAAGATTGAATATCAGATTGGAGGGAGAGAGTAAAGAGGAGGTGAACGTATTCAGATATTTGGGAGTGGACGTGTCAGCGGATGGGTCTATGAAAGATGAGGTGAATCATAGAATTGATGAGGGAAAAAGAGTGAGTGGTGCACTTAGGAGTCTGTGGAGACAGAGAACTTTGTCCTTGGAGGCAAAGAGGGGAATGTATGAGAGTATAGTTTTACCAACGCTCTTATATGGGTGTGAAGCATGGGTGATGAATGTTGCAGCGAGGAGAAGGCTGGAGGCAGTGGAGATGTCATGTCTGAGGGCAATGTGTGGTGTGAATATAATGCAGAGAATTCGTAGTTTGGAAGTTAGGAGGAGGTGCGGGATTACCAAAACTGTTGTCCAGAGGGCTGAGGAAGGGTTGTTGAGGTGGTTCGGACATGTAGAGAGAATGGAGCGAAACAGAATAACTTCAAGAGTGTATCAGTCTGTAGTGGAAGGAAGGCGGGGTAGGGGTCGGCCTAGGAAGGGTTGGAGGGAGGGGGTAAAGGAGGTTTTGTGTGCGAGGGGCTTGGACTTCCAGCAGGCATGCGTGAGCGTGTTTGATAGGAGTGAATGGAGACAAATGGTTTTTAATACTTGACGTGCTGTTGGAGTGTGAGCAAAGTAACATTTATGAAGGGATTCAGGGAAACCGGCAGGCCGGACTTGAGTCCTGGAGATGGGAAGTACAGTGCCTGCACTCTGAAGGAGGGGTGTTAATGTTGCAGTTTAAAAACTGTAGTGTAAAGCACCCTTCTGGCAAGACAGTGATGGAGTGAATGATGGTGAAAGTTTTTCTTTTTCGGGCCACCCTGCCTTGGTGGGAATCGGCCAGTGTGATAATAAAAAAATAAAAATAGTATATTGGTCTATATGTGGTCTATTATGGTTGCACTTGTCTCAGTGAGCCTGGTTGGTTTAGTTATTGTTGGAATGAGAAGTGTGTTGTTCATATTGTTGATGAAATCAGTTACAGGCTGATCATCTAGTAGGCCAAGGTTGATGTTGAAGTCTCCAGCTAAGAGAAGGTGGTGCTTATTCATTTGTCTGTTTGTTATTAGTGCCTTTAATTTCTCACTGAAATTTGGGATGTTTATGTGGGGTATCCGGTAAATGGGACCGATTGTTATAGGCGTCTTAAGGTTTTTTACAGTAAAATTAGCAAAAATGTATTCCCCATATTCATCACTAAAGCAAGTGGTGCTAATACAAGATAATTGGTTAGAGTAATAGAATGCAATACCACCCCAACTTGGTATGGTCTGCAGTTGTGGATTGCTGTGTATGCTGGTAGAGGGTAGATATCTACTGTGTCCTGCTTAAGCCAGGTCTTAGTAAGAATAATGCAGGAGAAGGGTGTCTATATCTCTCTGTTTGTCTCTGTCTATCTCTGTTTCACAGGTACACATAAATACAATTATACACAGTGTAAAT
This sequence comes from Cherax quadricarinatus, assembly GCF_038502225.1. Classification (NCBI taxonomy): domain Eukaryota; kingdom Metazoa; phylum Arthropoda; class Malacostraca; order Decapoda; family Parastacidae; genus Cherax; species Cherax quadricarinatus. The sequence goes on along the minus strand of NC_091309.1, from coordinate 36,956,905 downwards.
TACCTAGGATAAACCAAAAAAATCCAGACAAAGTGCTATACTGTGCTTGTAGATATAATGCGTATGCATGACTAGCAAATACGTATTTACACTTGCTCAGGAACCAGATGTGACAACACATTTGTGTGTAATACCTGTTGATTCACGAGTGGCTCTCTCTGAGACGGAGAGAGACAAAAAGAGACAAGCAGACAGAGAGACAGATAAGCAGAGATAAACAGAGAGCTAGACAGACAGACATACAGAGATCTAGATGGACAGATAGAGAGCTAAACAGGCAGACAGACAGACAAAGAGCTTGACAGAAAGACAGATAGACAAACAGACATGTTTATGTGAAACAGTGAAAACAAATAAAGCCAGGGCTGCAGACGCTCATCAAATGACACCATTGCACTGTCAGCAGTGGACTGACACTTGTCTTACATCATGCTTCAAGGGAACTTATTGTTATCATTATTATATACTCCTGCATATCCAAAACATTGCTAGGGCCTATAAATACTTTATATATATTCTTAGACAACAATAAATGACCAAAGCAGGTGTAAATGTTCACCTGTCAGTGTGTTTGTAGCAATTTGAATACAATTTCAGTACCTAATATTAGTGTCAGAACAAAGACTGGCTGTGAAATCACAAGAACTACTATAAATTGTAAATATCAGAACATAAAAATTATATAAAATATAAAAAAGAGAAAAAAAGGTATATCGGCAACACTTCTGCAAGCTGCAGGACTCGATGTTGCTGTCAGGAGAGCATCCAGTGCGAACTTTGTGGTCTCATATCTCGGTAAGTACTGATGCTAATTTTGTTTTATCCTATAATGCTTATTTTTATATAGCTGGACTTGAGTCCTGGAAATGGGAAATACATTGCCTGAACTTTAAAGGAGGGGTTTGGGATATTGGGAGTTTGGAGAGATATGTTATATATCTTTATATATGCTTCTACACTGTTGTATCAGTGCCTCTGCAAAAACAGTGATTATATATGAGTGAGGTGAAAGTGTCGAATGATGTTGAAAGTATTTTCTTTTTGGGGATTTTCTTTCTTTTTGAGTCACCCTGCCTCAGTGGGACACAGGCAACTTGTTTAAAAAAAAAAAATTAGAAAAGTACGCTCTTTATTTCTATATACACATGTATGCGTTTGGACTGCTTACGGGTTAAGGCTGCAAATGTTACAGAAATAATATTTCTTACTTTATATTGTGGTTGCTGGTATATTTCATTGATTCTGAAGAGAATGGAGAGGGATGCTATGGCCCTACTGGGCTGAGGTGGAAGGTTGTGGATTGTTTGCTGAGGTGGATGGTTAAGGCTTTTACACTAAAGTCGATAGTTGTACTAGATTAGTCAGAAATTCTGTACAATACGTGTGCAACAATATAACAGGCTATCATCTGCTATCAGCGATCACTTGTATATATCAGTAAAAAATGCCATATTTTACCTGCTAAGATACGATTTCTTTACTAAATAAACATGCTCAGCGTAATACCAATCATGATATAAATGCAAGTGCAAGAAAACATGAAAAAAAGAAAATATCACAAGAAATGCTTTTCAAGGCTATCGGCATGTGTTACTCTTGTTGGGTTGATGGTTGTGATGGTCCCAGGACCATTGTATCTCTTACTGCTGTGAAATTAACTATCAGAACGATTTTTTTTTTTCAAATCAAATTTTATTTCTTTGCATACATTACAAAATGTGAATGTATATAAAGTGAGTTGAAAGGTACAAAGGAAGTCACTAGTATGCCAGGGCATTTCGGGCAGACTAAACCCAATGCTTACAGACTACTTAATACTAGACATATAAAGAGCGCTACAATTTAATTATACATTATTTTCCTTATTACAACAGTAAGGTAGCTAGTGGTTTGCAGTAATTAAATTTATAGTTGAGATGAAGTAAATAAAAAATTACAGTATTACAATTTAGCACAATTTACAGTAATGAGATTGAAATAATTTTAAGTTTGAAATACAGTGGACCCTCGAGTAACGATGACATCGGATAGCGATGAGTTTTAGCATAAAAATATTGGCTCGGCCAGTGATGAAAAACTTGGTTAAGGACATTCGTCCCGAATGTGTCCGCCTGTCTGTCCAGCCTGAGCGCGCCTCAGCTGCCCTGCCTTCAGCTAGTGTGCCATTGTTTACAAGCCAGTGCAGACAGTTCCATGCATACATTCGATACATTTTGTATTATTCCAATGTTTTTAGTGCTTGTAACTGCTAAATAAGCCACCAAGGCCAAAAGAAAGCTTCTAGTGCCAACCCTGTGGTGAAAAGGGTGAGAAATACTATCAAACTGAAGAAAGAAATAATCGCTAAGTATGAAAGTGGAGTGCGTGCCTCCGAGCTGGCCAGGTTGTATAACAAACCCCAATCAACCATCGCTACTATCTTGGCCAACAGAAAGGCAATCAAGGAAGCTGTTGTTGCAAAAGGTGCAAGTATGCTTACAAAACAGAGATCGCAAATACTTGAAGATGTGGAGAGACTGTTACTGGCGTGGATCAACGACAATTATCAGGAGATAATGTTTCACAGTCAATCATATGTGAAAAGGTAAGGCAGTTGCATGATGATTTAATAAAGAAAATGCCTGGAACTAATGGTGATGTTAGTGAATTTAAGGCCAGCAAAGGTTGGTTTGAGAGATTTAAGAATCGTAGTGGCATACACAGTGTGATAAGGCATGGTGAGGCTGCCAGTTGTGACCAAAGAGCGGCAGAAAAATATGTGCAGGAATTCAAGGAGTACATAGACACTGAAAAATTAAAACCCCAACAAGTGTTTAATTGTGACGAAACAGGCCTGTTTTGGAAGAAAATGCCAAACAGGACCTACATTACACAGGAGGAAAAAGCACTGCCAGGACACAAGCCTATGAAAGACAGGCTATCTCTAATGTTTTTTAGTAATGCTAGTGGGGAAAAACAGTATCGTCAAGGCTAATTTGTGTGTGATGTGGAAGGCAAACAGTATGGCATGGGTCACTAGGGACATTTTCCATGACTGGGTTCTATCATGTGTTTGGCCCCACTGTGAAAAAATACCTCCTGGAAAATAAATTGGACCTCAAGTGCCTCCTGGTATTAGACAATGCTCCTGCTCATCCTCCAGACTTGCAAGAGTGAACTATGGGGGAGTTGAGCAACATCAAAGTGAAATTTTTGCCTCCTAACACCACTCCTCTTCTCCAGCCCATGGACCAGCAGGTCATTTCAAATTTCAAAAAACTGTATACCAAAGCAGTGTTTCAAAAGTGCTTTGAAGTGACTGCAGACACTGAATTGACCCTATGAGAGTTTTGGAAAGATCACTTTAGTATCCTCAGTTGCATAAACCTTATAGGTAAGGCTTGGGAGGGAGTGATTTGCAGGACTTTGAACTCTGCTTGGAGGAAACTGTGGCCACAATGTGCACAAGAAAGGGATTTTGAAGGGTTTGGGGTTAACCCTGAGGAGCCTATACCAGATGTGGAATTTATTGTGTCATTGGGGAAGTCCATGGGGTTGGAGGTCAGTGAGGAGGATATGGAAGAGTTGGTGGATGACGACGATGAAGAACTAACCACTGATGAGCTGCAAGAGCATCTGCAACAGCAAGGAAATTGCTTCAGAGGAGGGGAGAGAGAGAGAGATGGAGGAAGTTGCCTTCTTCAACGATTAAGGACATTTGTACAATGTGGATAATGGTGCAAGCCTTTATGGATGAACATCACCCTGATACAGCTACTGCAAGCCGTGCTGGTGACTTTTACAATGACAATGTTGTGGCCCATTTTAGGAACATCTTAAAGGAATGTCAGAAACAGAGCTCTATGGACAGATTTTTGGTGCGACAGAGGTCCAGTGACTGTCAAGTTGTTCCCAGTGGCATTAAAAAAAGAAGGAAAGTAACCCCAGAAAAGGACTTGCTACCTAAAGTCCTCATGGAAGGGGATTCCCCTTCCAAACAATAATACACCTCCATCATCTCCCCTCCTTCCATCTCATCCCTTATCAGTACATCTTCAATAAAGGTAAGTGTCATTCATTCTTCATGTAGTATTTGTTCTTCATGTATCATTGTTTTCTGTGTAGGAAATTGTATAGGTCATGTGAATTTTTTTTTTAATACTTTTGGAAGTCTGGAACAGATTAATTGGATTTCCAATATTTTTTATGGAGAAAATTAATTCCGATAACGATAAAATTGGTTACGGACAAGCTCTCTGGAATGGAATAAAATAGTTACCCGAGGGTCCACTGTAATGCTTAATTAATTGAGCAGTCATAAATTATTTGGGATTTTTTGAGTTACTCGTAGGTGATAAAGTACAGTGTATGTTTGGTTAATTTTGGGAGATGAGGTGATTTCTAAGTAGAGCCTTAAATTGATTTGCAGGTAGGGGCCCTTGTGTAAGCTCTGGCAATGAATTCCAGATCTTCGGGCCCTTTACGTGCATAGCATTTTTGCATAGGGCGAGATTGACATGAGGGATGTCAAAGTGTGTTTTGTGCCTTGTGTTATGCCTGTGTGTTCTGTTCTAGTTATTAAACCTTTCAGGGTCACCAGGCCCTCTCCCAGACTTGTTCTCAGGGTCGCCCAAATTTAAAAAAAAAAAAAAACATATGAAAAGATAGAGAATCTTTTCCCGATCATAATGACACCAAAAGTATAAAATTTGATGGAAAACTTACAGAATTATGCTCTCACAAAGTTAGCGGTCTCGACGATGTTTACACATCGGCAATTTTGCCCACTTTGAGCCCTATTTTCAGCCAATTCCAGTGTACTAGTCGACAAAAATCATAACTACTTCATTAGAACTCCATTTTTTCTGTTAGGTAAGACACATATGCAACAGTTAGACAACTTTATTCCGAAACGTTTCGCCTACACAGTAGGCTTCTTCAGTCGAATACAGAAAGTAGGCAGGAACAGTAGAGATGTGAAGACGATGTAATCAGTCCATCACCCTTAAAGTCGTAGAATTTGAGGTTGTCAGTCCCTCGACCTCAAATTCTACGACTTTAAGGGTGATGGACTGATTACATCGTCTTCACATCTCTACTGTTCCTGCCTACTTTCTGTATTCGACTGAAGAAGCCTACTGTGTAGGCGAAACGTTTCGGAATAAAGTTGTCTAACTGTTGCATATGTGTCTTACCTAACAACCTGTCGGTATTGTATACCATTTTGATGTTCATCCATTTTTTTTATTGAATGAGTACAAGAAACCACCCATTTACCGATTTCAACTATCCAGCCGGGCTGTGGCTCATACGTTGGTTTGCGTGCAGCCAGCAGGAACAGCCTGGTTGATCAGGCTCTGATCCACCAGGAGGCCTGGTCACAGACCGGGCCGCGGGGGCGTTGACCCCCGGAACTCTCTCCAGGTAAACTCCAGGTAATCCAATACGGTGGTCAGAATTTAGCAATTTTGCCAATTTCACACAAATTTCAAAAGATGCCAATTTCCAAATAGGGTCCAGAATAAACAAGAAAGACATTCCTGGAACTAAAATAACATTTCCTCTGTTCATTAGTCATGTCCCCACGCCCCTCTTACATTCTTTTGCTTTCCACTTTGAATTTTTATTCTCACAAAAAATAGAAGATTTACTGTTATGCAGACTACTGCATTAGTGTAGAAATGGTATAAATAATATCAGCGCACTTGTGAAAGAATATTAGACTCACCAGTTGACGTGTATTGGATACATAGCATGATTTGTTTACTTTTGAACTTTGGCAAAAATCCAAGATTTCTGCTGCTCTGAGCTCAATTTCAAGGTACTTTTCATTGTAAAACCAATCAAAATTGTCTCAATTTCTGTAATATGTCTTCCATTCTATAAAATGAGACCAGGAAAACTAGAATACCATCATAAATACCATACAAAAATACAGTGCAAAGTTGCTGTTTTAACCCTTTCAGGGTCCAAGGAAAAAATCTGAAGGGGTGACCCAGTGTCCAAGATATTTAACCCTTTCAGGGTCCAAGGCCCAAATCTGGAGTCACGCACCAGTGTCCAAGAATTTTCAAAAAAAAAATTTGTTATTTTTTCTTATGAAATCGTAGAGAATCTTTTTGTGAAGGTAATAAAACAAAAAATACGAAATTTGGTGGAAAATTGACGAAATTATGCTCTCGCGAATTTTGATGTGTCAGCGATATTTACGAATCGGCGATTTTGCCGACTTTGACTCCCATTTTGGGCCAATTACATTATTCCAGTCAACCAAATTCTTAGCTATTTCACTAGTATTACTTCTATTCTATCGATTGAGCACAAGAAATCGCCAAGTCAACTGTTTCAACTACAAAATAAAGTGATCGGAAATTGTTAATTTGGCCATTTTAACACAAAGTTCAAAATATTCCAATTTCAAAATAGGGTCCAGAATGAACAATGTAAGCATTCCTGGCACTAAACTAACATTTCCTCTGTTCATTAGTTATGTTTTGAGGCTTTACAAATAAATTCCATTTTGATTTTTTATTCACAATGAATTTTTATTCACACCAAAAAATAGAAGATTTACTGTTATGCAATACTGTAATAATTGTATAAATATCATCACCATATTTGTGAATGTATATTAGACCCACCAGCTGATGTGTATTAGACGTGTGAGGTCGTTTGTTTACTCTTGAATATCGGCAAAAATTTAACATTTCTGCTACTTTGAGCTCAGTTTCAAGCCATTTCCAGTGCTAAAACCAATCAAAATCATCTCTATTTCTGTAATATGTCTTCCATTCTATCAAATGAGACCAAGAAATCGGAAATACAACTATAAAAAACATACGAAAAAACACTGCAAAGTTGCTGTTTTAATCGAAAAATCATGATTTCATTTTTTCTCTCTCATTATACACAGTGTGCTGCAGGATCTGTTTTATGTGGTGCACACATACCACATAGATGTATTCTCTCATATTTAGGCCCAAATGTACCACTCACAGTTTATCAGAGTGAGCTGAGCTCATGGCGTAGATCTACGGTTTGGACCCTGAACATAAAGCCGTAGATCTACGGGACGGACCCTGAAAGGGTTAAAAAAAAAAAAAAAAAAAAAAATCTTAAAGAATTAAAGATAATATTTTTGTGAAGGTAATAAAACAAAAAAAAAGTTTTTTTCTGCTCAGTACTTACCGAGATACAGCGGCAGGAAGTTGACTCAAAATGACCGGGTGGCGGCAACATCAGTGACTTCCGCAAAATCGCATTTTTTTTTATTTTATGTTTTTTATACTTTTTTCTTTTCTTTTCTAATTTTTTTCTTTTTCTAGTAACATCTGTGGCCTGTGAGACCAGTATAATGTATATTGTATAAGTGTACACTCATTGTATTCAACACAATAACTGCACTAATTTGTTTATCATTATATTGCTTACAAAACTTGTTTACAAGTTTATTGTAAACAAAATGATGAAAATATTAGTGCGGTTATTGTGTTGAATACAACGGTACCATATAGTACCATATGGTACAATGATGCAATAGGATGCAATGGTACCATATAGTACTATTGTACCATATAGTACAATGGCACATGATACAATGGTACAATATGATACAATGGTACTATATGGTAGAATATGGTACAATGGTGCCATATGATACAATGGTACCATATGGTGCAATGGCACCTTATGGTACCATATGGTGCAATGGTACCATATGGTACTGTTGTATTCAACACAATAAACACACTAATATTTTCATCATTATTTTGTTTACAATAATTGTTTACAACAAAAATATGCAAAAAATGCTGTATATTAGTAATGTTCTATTATATATTTACAAATGTACAGGAACTTGACATATTACTTGAGGTGGATGACAGAGCGCTTTGTCTTGGAAACTGCTGAGTCAGTAGCTAGCTTGTGTTGCCACTCACTCAGTCTTGGCTGGTGCCTGCTGCCACCAACACGTCCTATTGACCATATGGTACATCATACCATATGTTACAGGGTACCATATGGTACATTGTACTATATGGTATAGGGTGCCATACAGTACAGGAAAACATATGGTGCAGGGTACCATATGATACAGGGTACCATATGGCACAGGGTACCATACAGTACAGGGTACCATATGGCACAGGGTACCATATGGTACAGGGTACCATATGGCACAGGGTACCATACAGTACAGGACACCATATGGTACAGATACAAGGATCCCTATGGAAATAAGTCACCCTGACTTTTTTGGGTTATCCTAGGATTTTATACATATGCTGCTATGAATAATAATCCATGTAATTGTATTTCTGTACACCTGAATAAATTTACTAAAGTGCATGTGGCATCGTAAGTAAGTTTATTTAGGTATACACAAATAAAGTTACATAGAATATCATACTTAGCAACATATATTTGGAGAACCTAGGATAACCCAAAAAAGTCAGACAGACTTATATCCATTAGGGTCCCTGTACCCTGTACTATATGGTACAATGTACCATATGGTATAATGTACCATATGGTATAATGTACCATATGGTACAATGTACCATATGGTACAATGTACCATATGGTACAATGTACCATATGGCACATTGTACCATATGATACAACTGTATGACATGGCACAAATGTACCATATGGTACCATTGTACCATATGGTACAATGGTACCATATGGTTCAAGACCATAGAATTCCTCTTCAGCTCCACTTCCATCAGTCTTAGAACTGTAAGTTGTGAAGAGGAGAGTCAGAAGTCGCCCGGAGAGTGAGTGGGGGACGATGAACAAAGCTACTTTGGCGGCGTTCCCACAATGCCATGTGGGTGTCCAGATTTTTTCTATAGTGTGCACACTGACCACCCAGACCCATTCTCTCAGATGTAGGCCTACCAGCCTTCTCGCGCTAAATTTGACGCTGCTAGAATTTTGGCATAGATCTACGGTTTGGACCCTCAACGTAAAGCCATAGATCTACGGCATGGACCCTGAAAGGGTTAAACCAAAAACACTGTCAAAGTTTTTTTTTTCTCATTACGCACTGTGTGCTGCAGGATTTTTTTATGCTGCGCACACTGACCACATAGACCCATTCTTTCATGTGTAGGCCTACCAGCCTTCTCTCACTAGATTTGAGGGCGCTAGAATTTAGGTGTACTAGTACGTCAAAAACCTTGGTGCGTAAGTCGTACTAGTATGTCAAAAACCCTGGTGCGTAAGCTGTACTAGTACGTCAGAAACCCTGAAAGGGTTAAAGAGGAGCTTGAGAAGAGGGTTTATATTGGAGTACAGTGGACCCTCGATTATTGGCCGTAATCCATTCCAGAAGGTCGGCCGAAAACTGAAATGGCCAAAAACCGAAATAATATTTCCCATAAGAATTAATAGAAATACAATTAATCTGTTCCAGACAAAAATATTCACACAAAAAATTATTTTTTTTTAACAATTATATAGGATTGTGGATGAATGGTTCAGAGAACCGCCATGTTGATAAATTAGACACACTTGCAACTCTTGGGTATCTTTATTGAGGAAACGTTTCGCCACACAGTGGCTTCATCAGTCCATACAAAGGAGAATCGTGAAGAACGGGAGGAGAATGAGGTAATCAGTCCCTCAACCTTGAGTCGATGTGGTCAGTCCATCAATCTTGAATAGAATACAGCATATGTGCGGAGAAGTTGCTTATATACCGTAGGCAGGAGAGATGCAGCAGACGTAGGTGGTGTCACATTTGTTCAATGTGGAAGTAGGTCATGCCCAAGGGTTAGGCAAGCGAAGAATTCCCAAGTATAAAGATCCCAAGAAGTTGCAGTGTCTGACAGGATTGGGAATTCTTCGCTTGCCTAGCCCTTGGGCACGACCTACTTCCACACTGAACAAATGTGACACCACCTACATATGCTGCACCTCTCCTGCCTATTGTATATAAGTGACTTCTCCGCACATATGCTGTATTCTATTCAAGATTGATGGACTGACCACATCGACTCAAGGTTGAGGGACTGATTACCTCATTCTCCTCCTGTTCTTCATGATTCTCCTTTGTATGGACTGATGAAGCCACTGTGTGGTGAAACGTTTCCTCAATAAAGATACCCAAGAGTTGCACATGTGTCTAATTTATCAACGTGTCGGTTCTCTGAACCATTCATCTACAATCCTGTCAGACACAGCAACTTCTTGGGATCTTAATACTTGGGAATTCTTCGCTTGCCTAACCCTTGGGCACGACCTACTTCCACATTGAACAAATGTGGCACCACCTACATCTGCTGCACCTCTCCTGCCTACAGTATATAAGCGACTTCACTGCACATATGCTGTATTCTATTCAAGATTGATGGACTGACCACATCGACTCAAGGTTGAGGGACTGATTACCTCATTCTCCTCCTGTTCTTCACGATTCTCCTTTGTATGGACTGATGAAGCCACTGTGTGGCGAAACGTTTCCTCAATAAAGATACCCAAGAGTTGCACATATGTTTAATTTATCAACAATTATATAAATATTACATCCCTTTATTGAAGACTAATGCTGGCTTCTGGAAGATAGGGAGGAGGATAGAGGGAGGGCTTAGTGTTTGGATGAGTAATTCCCCTCCATAAGGACTTCAGGTACCAAGACCTTATCCGTGGTTACTTCCCTTCTTGGTCTTTTAATGCCACGAGGACCAGCTTGAGAGACACTGGACCCATCTCACAAAATAACTGTCCAGAGTGCCCTGTTTCTGGCATCGGAGGTAACGCCATTTGTATACATAGACTGGTGTTTTATAATTTTTCTGGCATTTTCAATAATAAAAATATCAGTTTAAGGAACTGTGGGTGGGTGGGTGGGATGCTCATTGGATGTTAGCCCTCAACCCCCAACAACAACAAACTCTCACACACATCCTAAAACAAACAATATACCAGTGTACCAACTAAACGGATGCACAAATACATATGAAGTAGGTGTTGTATACACATTACATTCAGGTTCCTTTTATCTTTTAACTTTTATTATGCAAAGGAAGATGAGCAGAGGTTATATAAACACTGGGAAGGCCCCTCACATGGACAGGTGCTGTTCACGTCAACCCTCTCAATTTGTATATAAACACTGTCTCCAGCATGTTCACATTTGAGCACAGTAAGTTTATTTAGGCTCAGGTACACATAAGTACAATTATCATACATAGTGTAAATTACCAAGGATAACCCCAAAAAAGTCAGTGGGGCTTATTTATACGAAAATACAGTGGTACCTCGAGTTTCGAACAACTCCCAACTCGAACAATTATGTAAGTGTATTTTTGTAAGTGCATTTTTGGGGACTAATCTAATTTACATTATTCCTTATGGGAACAAATTCATTTGGTATAGACACTCGAACAGCCTTCTGGAACGAATTAAGTTTGTAACTCGAGGTACCACCGTACTGCTTGTATTGACTGGTATGCAGAAATCAACTAATTTAATCACAAACACAGATATGAGAGTTGTATGGGACACACATTTATGGACCAATGAGAGGTGGGATGGGGGTGGCAGGGGAAGAAGCTAGGTCTCCCCCACAGACAACAGACTGACCCATAGGCAGGCTGCCCACAAGCCCACTAGATGGATGGAAAAATCCCATGGTCCAGCTTGCGATGCTCCAAATTTCCTCCCCAGAAGTGGCACTGTGTTAGTCGAAAATATGCCACAATTTTGCAATAGTGTAATGGAAAAAACGTGGTAAAGGAACACATGTTAAATGATGGTCTACTGTACGTCCCCATGTGTTTTAAACACGTCTTCCTTGATCCCATCTATTCCAACTGCTTTACTCACTTTCATTTTGTTCACTGCCTCATGCACTTTGCCCATACTCACATTCGACACATCCTCACTCCTACATGATGTTATGACTCTCAGTTCAAATTAATTAAATAAAATATTCTCATTTACCTTGTTTGGTGAGTGCTATTTCAACAAAATGCTATTAAAACAGAAACCAAGATCTAACTGCATGAGAAAAAGTGACCAGTCATATGTGCCAAGTATGGAGAGAGTCCAGTGTTTTGGGAGAGGCTGATCATCACCCTTTGTTGTCATGCTTGGAAATGTCACATGTGTAGTGTCTCTGTATTTACTGAATGATTCTGGATATTTTTATCAACCCATCTTGTCCCTGAATATTAACCATGCCACATAAAAGGAATACTAGTGATGCTGGACACAAACAAGAAAAAGAAGCATGAAACCCTGACGTTTTCAAAAATATTAAGTTTTCAGATATGTAGGGGAACATTATCATAATTACAACATTCTCATGCCTTTAACAGTCATGTAACTATTCCAGTTGTATTTCTACAATAGTTGAACACGTTTGTGCGTGATAATGAAGTGCAAAAAAAGTTTTTAAACAAGAAAATTGTGTAGTGACAGACAGTGAAAAGGTTAAGGGTTAATAATATCTGTTGGCTCATAGTCATTCATTTACATAAAACATGTGACTTTTGCTTGTTATATGTAGGAAAAAGCTCTGCACACACATATAACTCAGCTGGTTCCTAAGAGACAGAAATTTTTGACATACCTGTCATTTCTCACCAAGGTAGGTGACCCAAAAATGGAAAAACATTCACCATCACTTATTCTCTAGCTGTCTTTCCAGAAGTTTTAAAGACATCACAATTCCAATGACACACTGAACAGTAGCATCTTTATGCATCCTTCAGAGTGCAGACACTATACTTCCTATTTCCAAACTGAGGTCCAATTAACATGTTTTCCTGAATTCCTTCATAGATGTTGCCATACTCATACTCCAACACAAGTCAAATCCTAAAAATCATTTGTCTCCATTCACTTCAATCTAATACATATCTATGTGCACATCTACAAACCTTGGCAGTAATAAATATTATCATGTGCAGTAATAATATGAAACTTTATATACAGATTTTAAGAACATTTTTAGAGGAGGTTACATACCTTTTTAACACACTTAGCAACAATCTGCTTGTACTCTTCCTTGTTTACGGACTTGTCGCGATAGTAAGGGTCTAACCATTTCTTAACTTCCTCCACCACTTTAACTTCTAAGGCAATCTTCTGCAGAAGTAAATACAAATTAGTTATATCTTGTTTATGCAAAATTAATGAGAGTAAGGTATTATTTGGATTACTGTGTAAGCTAATATTGTGAGGAACTGGTTAGAGATGGTGTATATACCTTGGTAAACAGAACATAATTATGTATGTGTATTTAGGCGAGACATAACTACAGTGGACCCTCAGTTAATGATATTAATCTGTTCCAGAGAGCTTGTCCTTAACCGATTTTATTGTTATCCAAATTAATTTTCCCCATAAGAAATACAGTGGAACCTTGAAAATCGAACGTACCAAATATCGAACGTTTCGAAAATAAGACCATTTTTTCGGACAAACTGTGTACCAAAAATCGAACGCGTTTCAAATTTCGGACCGCTGGGTACGGGACCTGTCCGCGTCCCCACGCAGGTGCCGTGAGCAGTCTAGCTTTGTTTATGCTTGAGTGAACACTAACCTGCCCTCTCATTCACACATTTTACGATTATTTCGTTGTGTTTAGTGCTTGTGGGACTGTGAAATAAGCTGCCATGGGCCCAAAGAAACTTGCTAGTGGTACCCCCGTGGTAAAGAAAGTGAGAAACACCATAGATGTGAAGAAGGAAATAATACAGAAGTATGAGAGTGGTGTGAGACTTGTTAAGCTTGCCACAAGCAACAAGTTCAGTGACAGAACCATGTCCCATTTTAGGGAAATGTTAAAGAGGCGCCAGAAAAAGAGGACTGTGGACAGTTATTTTGTGAGAAAGGGGTCCAGTGACTCTCAAGTTGGTCCTAGTGGCATTAAAAGACAGAGAAGGGAAGTAACCTCAGAGAGGGCTTTACCTGAAGTCCTCATGGAGGGGGATTCTCCTTCCAAACACTAACCCCAACTCCCTCTCTCCTCCTCCCTATCTTCCAGATGCCATCACCAATCTTCAATAAGGGTAAGTAAAAATGTTATTTTATATTTTATATTATATGTATGTATTATTTTATATGTATGTTATTTTATATGTATGTAAAACTGTAATTAATCTCTATAAAATGTATTTTTTGTGTGAATATTTTTGGGTTTCTGGAACGGATTAATTGTATTTCCATTATTTCTTATGGGAAATATTGATTCGAATTTCAGACTTTTCGAAATTAGAACTAGCTCCTGGAACGGATTAAGTTCGATTTTTGAGGTTCCACTGTAATGGAAATCCAATTAATCCGTTCCAGACACCCAAAAGTATTAAACGAAATAATTTTTTTTTTACGTGAAATAGACATTTCCCTACACAGAATACAGTGGACCCCCGGTTAACGATATTTTTTCATTCCAGAAGTATGTTCAGGTGCCAGTACTGACCGAATTTGTTCCCATAAGGAATATTGTGAAGTAGATTAGTCCATTTCAGACCCCCAAACATACACGTACAAACGCACTTACATAAATACACTTACATAATTGGTCGCATTGGGAGGTGATCGTTAAGCAGGGGTCCACTGTATAGTGATACATGAAGAATAAAACAATAATATCACACTTACCTTTATTGAAGACATGGTGATGTATGGAAGACGGGAGGAGGGGAGAGCATGGAGAAGTTTACAATTGTTTGGAAGGGGAATCCCACTCCATAAAGACTTCAGGTACCAAGTCCTTATCTTGGGTTACTTTCCTCCTTTGTTTTTTAATGCCACTAGGACCAGCTTGAGAGCCACTGGACCCCTGTCGCTCAAAAAAGTTTTCCAGAGAGGTCTGTTTCTGGCGTATGTTAGGAATTGTGTTGGGAGACACAAGATAGTCCTTCAATATGACACTAATATCAGCTCTACAGCTTATTTATCTAGCACAATTAATCTAATATGACATAATAAACAATATTAATAACAGAGAAACATGACATATACTCTAGAATGAATAAAATACGTCATTAAGTATGTCACAAGTGTTGCTGTGTTGTTGTTGTTGGGTGTATAAGGGCCACTGAGAGCGTAAGCTGTACATAGTGGTGGTGGAGGTGGCAGCAGAGGCAGCAGAAACGGCGATGTTGTGAGTCGCCCTACATAACTCAAACAACATTGGAGGAGTTAGGTTCGTTCTGTCCCACTTCAGGGAAATCTTAAAGAGATGCCAGTAACAGACCTCTATGGACAAATTTGTTGTGCGGAAGGGGTCCAGTGACTCTAAAGCTGATCCTAGTGGCATTAAAGACAAAGAAGGGAAGTAACCCCAGAGAAGGCTTTGCTACCTAAAGTCTTTATGGAGGGGGATTCCCCTTCCAAACATTAATTCCTCCCTCTTTCCTCCTCCTTATCTTCCAGAAGCCAGCATTAGCCTTCAATAAAGGTATGTAATACTTACATAACTGTTAAAAAAAATGATTCTTTTGTGAATATTTTTGTCTGGAACGGATTAATTGTATTTCCATTAATTCTTATGGGAAATATTATTTCAGTTTTCGGCCATTTCGGTCTTAGGCCGAGCTTCTGGAACGGATTATGGCTGATAACCGAGGGTCCACTGTACAGTACCGTGGACCCTCAGTTAACAACATTAATCCATTCCAGAGAGCATGTCTTTAACAGATTCTGTCATTATCCGAATTAATTTTCCCCATAAGAAATATGGAAATCCAATTAATCAGTTCCAGACACCCAAAAGTATTAAAATAATTTTTTTACATGAAATATACATTTCCCTATGCAGAAAACCATGAGGCATTTATTTTATTTTGTCTTTGCAAACAGTATATTAAGATTTTGTATTTACAATAGTGGGTTGCAATGCAAAGAGAGCCTCTATTATGCCTAGGCATTATGGGCCAACTTAACATTATTGGCTTACAGTCTACTTAACACTAAGGAGTATATCATAGTTGTACAGTAGGATAGTAATTATTTCATAGTTGTACAGTAGAATATTAATTATAAATGAATCAAAATTTGTATAAGATAAAGACATATTTATATTCAAAAATGCTTTTTGTGAAAACAATGATTCAATTATATTCCTGTCAACAATGGATAAAAGGTTCAAAGTGATTGTTTCAGTTATGATGTGGGAGTACATAGGTGAGTAAGTGTGTACTGAGTATTTAGCATTTAGTCTAGGGTGATCAATTGGCTTTTGAGAAGAGTCTTAAATTGATTTTCAGATTGGGTTACTTTAATATCTTCTGGTAATGAATTCCATATTTTGGGGCCCTTTATGTACATAGAGTTTTTACACAGTGTGATATGGACACGAGGTATATCAAAAAGAGATCTGTGTCTTGTGTTGTGGTCATGTGTCCTGTTTAAGTTGGTGAGGAGAAGTTTGAGTGGAGGGTTTATATTTGCGTGTATTGTTCTGTGTATGTAGTAGGCACATGAATAAGTATGGATGTTCTTAATGGTGAGCAGATTCAGACTTTTGAAAATTGGTGGAGTATGCTGTTGGGAGTGGGAATTTGTTATCATTTTTACTGCTGCCTTTTGCTGGGTTATTAGGGGTTTTAGGTGATTGGATGTTGTTGATCCCCATGCACAAATTCCATATGTAAGATAAGGGTATATGAGTGAATGGTACAGTGCCAGGAGAGCTGATTGTGGAACATAGTACCTTATCTTTGATAGTATGCCTACAGTCTTGGAGATTTTCTTGGTGATTTGTTGTATGTGTGTCCGGAACTTAAGGCTGCCTTCAAGGTGGATACCTAGGAATTTTCCCTCTGTGAGTCTTGTGACTGATGATCCATTTAGTGTTATGTTAATTGGATCATTTGCAACTTTGTTTCCAAACTGAATGAAATAGGTTTTATCAGTGTTCAGGGTAAGTTTGTTAGTCATCATCCAGGCAGATATTTTCTGTAATTCAGCATTGACTGTGTTTGCTAGTATGACTGTGGGAAAAGTGGGAAAAGACATATGTAGTGTCATCTGCAAATAATATGGGTTTGAGTAGCTGTGATGCATTCAGTAGATCATTGATGTAGATGAGAATGAGGAGTGGTCCAAGTACGCTTCCTTATGGGACTCCTACTGTGATTGGTTGGGAGGAAGAGTGTGCATCATTTGCATACACGTATTGAGTTCTGTTACTAAGGTATGATTTTAGGTAGTTGAGGGAGTGGCCTCTGATACCATAGTGCATTAATTTGGAGTACAGCAGTTCACGGTCGACTGTATCGAAAGCTTTACTTAAATCAATGAAAATGCCCAGCGGGACTTCTTTCTTTTCAAGTGCAGTATATATTAGTTCTAGCATGTGCATGATAGCATCAGTTGTGCTTTTATTATTCCTGAATCCAAACTGACAAGGGTTTAATATGTTGTGTGAAACGAGGTAGGAATAGATCCGTCTACGAATTAATTTTTCAGAGATTTTAGAGAGCAGTGGTAAGTTAGAATAAATGCAGAATAAATGCATTAATAATTAATAAAATGACACTTACCTTTATTGAAGACATACAGTGGAACCTCAGGTTACGAATTTAATTCATTCCGTGGACTTGTTCGTATCCTGATTTGTTAGTATGCTGGGGCAATTTTCCTCGTTTAACCCTTAAACGGTCCAAACGTATATATACGTTTTTTCAATATTTGAAAGTATGTAAAAAAGTGTACATCTTTTTTTTTTTACATTTGAAAATGTGTAAAAAAACTTTTATCTACTTTTTTTGTTATATTTGAAAATATTTAAAAAAAACATAGATCTACTTTTGGAGCACTACGGATTTGAACGTCGATCTATTTGGACCATTTAAGGGTTAAATTAATTGAAATGCAATTAATTCATTCCAGCTGAATTCCTGCTCTTGGGAGGCATGGCAAAATAACCCTAATATCAACTCTACGGCTTGTTTATGTCACAATTCATTTAATATGACATAAACAATATAAATAACATAGAAACCTGATATACACTCTAGAATGAATAAAATATGTTATTACGTGGATGGCGGAGGGAGGAGGATTGTGGTTGGGAGTGGTTGCGCATTCTCGCTATGAAAATGTCAGAGGTATTATAAGAGAAAACGGAGTTTGTGAGGCTAACTGAATTAGATCTGGTATACATACGGCATTTACATAACTTGGAGAAGAAATGCAGAGTGGCATATCCTGTCAGGAGTTCACACTTTTCTTAAGAATTGCCCATCAAGGATGACTCCTTGATGATGGTGAGGGGCTCTTGATTTAGGGAATTGGATCTGTGCTCCAGTTCCCCGAATTAAGCCTGAATACCTCCCCCCCCCAGGCGCTGTATAATCCTACTGGCTTAGCGCTTTCCCCTTGATTATAATAATAATACAGTGGACCTCCGACGTACGATGTCCCCAACCTACGTTAAAACCGACCTATGATGCTTTTCCGAGTAAAAATTGACCACGACGTACGCTGAAAAACTCGACCTACAGCATTCGTCCCGTACGTGTCCACATGTCTGTCCGCCTGAGCATGCCTCAGCTGGCCTGCCTTCAGTTAGTGTGCCAATGTTTACAAGCCAGAGCAGTCGCTCCCAAGCATACATTTGGAATATTTTATATTATTCCATTTTTTTAGTGCTTATAACTGCTAAATAAGCCACCACGAGCCCAAAGAAAGCTTCTAGTGCCAACCCTGTGGTAAAAAGGGTGAGAAATATTATCAAAATACTATCATATCACGGTCAGCTGCTGCAGCTGCTGTAGCACTGTCAGCTGCTGCTGCTGTAGCACCATCAGCTGCTGCTGCTGCTGTAGCACCATCAACTGCTGCTGCTGCTGTAGCACTGTCAGCTGCTGCTGCTGTAGCACCATCAGCTGCTGCTGCTGCTGTAGCACCATCAGCTGCTGCTGCTGCTGTAGCACCATCAGCTGCTGCTGCTGCTGCTGTAGCACCATCAGCTGCTGCTGCTGCTGCTGTAGCACCATCAGCTGCTGCTGCTGCTGTAGCACCGTCAGCTGCTGCTGCTGCTGCTGTAGCACCATCAGCTGCTGTTGCTGCTGCTGTAGCACCGTCAGCTGCTGCTGCTGCTGCTGTAGCACCGTCAGCTGCTGCTGCTGCTGCTGTAGCACTGTTGTTGGTGTGGCTTATCGAGAATACCGAGAAACAACCCCAGAGGGTTAGCCACCCAGGATAACCCATAAAAGACAGTGTGTCATCGAGGACTGTCTAACTTATTTCCATTGGGGTCCTTAATCTTGTCTCCCAGGATGCAATCCACACCAGTTGACTAACACCCAGGTAAACAGGAAAAAATGCCTGGAACTAGTGCTCATATAGGTGAATTTAAGGCCAGCAAAGGTTGGTTTGAAAGATTTAAGAATCATAGTGGCATACACAGTGTGATAAGGCCTGTTCTGGAAGAAAATGCCAAACAGGACCTACATTACTTAGGAGGAAAAGGCACTCCCAGGACAGTGTCTCATCAGTCATTGCTGCATCTTCAATAAAGGTGTCATTTATTCTTCATTTTGTAGAGAAGAAAATGTATATTTCATGTAGTAAATTTTTTTTTTTATACTTTTGGGTGTCTTGCACGGATTAATTTGATTTCCATTATTTCTTATTGGGAAAATTAATTCAAACTATGATCATTTCATCTTACGATGGGCTCTCAGGGACGGATTAATACAGTGGACCCCTGCCTTACGATATTAATCCATTCCTGAGAGCTCACTGTAAGCCGAAATTATCGTAAGGCGAATTAATTTTCCCCATAAGAAATAATGGAAATCAAATTAATCCATGCAAGACATCCCAAAGTATGAAAAAATTTTTTTTTACCACATGAAATATTAATTTCAATACACACAAACTGAAGAAGACATGCACAATTACTACTCTACTAAGAATAGAATACATGACACTTACCTTTATTGAAGATCTGGTGATGATTGATGGGATGGGAGGAGGGGAGAGTGTGGAAATTGTTATTGTTAAGAAGGGGAATCTCCTTCCATTAGGACTTGAGGTAGCAAGTCCTTTTCCGGGGTTACTTCCCTTCTTCTTTTAATGCCACTAGGACCAGCTTGAGAGTCACTGGACCTCTGACTCGGAACAAATCTGTCCATAGAGGTCTGTACCTCCCGTTCCTTCAAGATTTGCCTAAAATGGGCCACAACATTGTCATTGTAATAGTCACCAGCACGGCTTGCAATAGCTGTGTTAGGGTGATGTTCATCCATAAAGGTTTGCACTTCAACCCACTTTGCACACATTTCCTTAACCCTTTCATGGTCCAGAGGCCAAATTTCCAATTGCGCACCAGTGTCCAAGAATTTTCAAAAACTAATTTTGTTATTTTTTCTTATGAAATGGTAGAGAATCTTTTTCTGAAGGTAATAAAACAAAAAGTATGAAATTTGGTGGAAAACTGACAAGATTATGCTCTCGCAAATTTTGATGTGTCAGCTATATTTACGCATCGGCGATTTTGCCGACTTTGACTCCCATTTATGCCAATTGCATTAATCCAGTCGACCAAATTCTTAGCTATTTCACTAGTATTACTTCTATTCTATCGATTGAGCACAAGAAATTGCCAAGTCAACTGTTTCAACTACAAAATAAAGTGATCGGAAATTGTCAATTTGGCCAATTTAATGCAAAGTTCAAAATATTCCAATTTCAAAATAGGGTCCAGAATAAACAATCCAGGCATTCACGGCACTAAACTAGCATTTCCTCTGTTCATTTATTTATTTATTTATTTATTTATAATTTGAGCACACTTACAGAGGTACAAAAAAAAAGAAAAAATACAGATAAGAGCAGCATGCCAAAGCCACTTATACTATGCATAGCATTACGGGCTGGCTTAAAATTAACTTAAGATTAACTAAGCAATGATGAAATCAG
>NC_091309.1:36901031-36931031 GCF_038502225.1 Cherax quadricarinatus | reverse complement strand
TCCACGTCACTATCATCATCATTACTGAAGTCAGAGGCCTGGCCACGCGAAAATAATAGTTTTCTCTTGCGATGAGGTACAACTGACCGTGACTGAGGAGTGCCCACACCAGAGGTAGAAGGTTGAGGATCGTCAGGGTTTTCTGCACTATTATCGATATCCTGGTCATTCCTTTCAGTCACTAACTGATCAAAGCCAAAGAATTCGTCTTCATTCCACTTCCATCAGAGTCAGAACTATCAGATAGGAAGAGGAGAGTCCCAATTTTCCTTGGAGTGAGAGCTGCCTTGCGACGAGGCATGGTGAACAAAGGTAACTGAGCCGGCGTTCCCACAATGCTATGCGGGTGCCTAGAATTTTTGTTTATGGCACACACACGACGCAGACCCGTTCTCTCACATGTAGGCCTACCAGCCTTTTCGTGCTAAATTTGATGCCGCTAGAATTTTGGTGTAGATCTACGATTTGGACCCTGAACATGAAGCCGTAGATCTATGGGACGGACCCTGAAAGGGTTAATTGAAAATTACGGTCTCAGTTTTTTCTCTCATTATGCACTGTGTGCTGCAGGATTTGTATTATGTGGTGCACACATACCACATAGATGCATTCTCTCATATCTAGGCCCAAATTTACCATTCACAGCTTATCAGAGTGAGCTGAGCTCATGGCATAGATCTACGGTTTGGACCCTCAATGTGGAGCCGTAGATCTACAGCACGGACCCTGAAAGGGTTAATCTTTGAAGTAGGCACAATGGATTCCACAACTGGCATAGGCTTCTCAGGGTTAGCCCCAAACCCTTCAAAATCTTTCTTAACCCTTTGACTGTTTCAGGCCCCTCTCTGAAACTGTCATTCTATGTCGCCAAATATTCAAAAAAAAAAAAAAAAAATTATTTTTTCTTATGAAAATGTTAAGATTATTTTTCTGAGTGTTTTAGTCCAAAAAAAAAAAATTTTTGCCATCAGTACTTACCGAGATATAGAGCTGTGAAGTTTGCAGAAAATGAGCCTCGTATGGCAACAGTGGCGACTGCCGCTCACCCGGTAAACTTTAGTTTACTTGTATTTGAAGGTTTTTTGTTTTTTTTTCACTATTTTATTTTTTCACATAACTTATGTGGCCTATGAGACCAAAGTAAGATGCAATGTACATATATACACTCGTTGTATACAACACAATAAGCACACACACATAATTATCAATATATTGTTTACAAAACTTGTTTACAAAAATAAAACAAACAATCCTCCTCCTCCTCCTTCTCCTCCTCCTCCTTCTCCTTCTCCTCCTCCTTCTCCTTCTCCTCCTCCTCCTCCTCCTTCTCCTCCTCCTCCTCCTTCTCCTCCTTCTCCTCCTCCTCTTCCTCCTTCTCCTCCTCCTTGTCTTGTGTGTGGCTTATAATTGTTTTGAGTCAGAAGTCGGCAGCTGTCAAAGTGACATATTGTCTCATTACTCACTCCCCCTCCCGCCTGTCAAAACAATGGGGTCGGATACTGCTTCCCCTCCTCCATTCTATCTAATTATCTTTCTCCCTCATTCTATATCTTTCAATCTGTCTGCCTATCTCTGTCTCACAGGTACACATAAATACAAGTATACATAGTGTAAATTACCTAGGATAACCCAAGAAATCCAGACAAAGTGCTATACTCTGCTTGAAGATGTGAGTAAACGTGATGACACAGTCTTGTGGCTCTCTCTGAGACAAAGAGCTAGATGGACAGACAGGGAGCTTGACAGACAGACAAATAGACAGACAGAAATGTTTGTGTACCAGCAAAAACAAAGGGAGGGCGATGGTCATCTACTATTTCCTTATCAGCTCTACCCTTGTTTACGCTCATCAAAGTCAGCTCTTAGATGTTATCTCCCCTTATCTTGTCACTGTCATGGGGTGGACTTTTTTTTTTCTTGCTTCAAGGGAACAATATTATTACATCTTCTTCTTCTTCTTCCTCCTTCTCCTCCTCTTCTCCTCCTCCTCCTCCTCTTCCTCCCCTCCTCCTCCTCCTCCTCTTCCTCCCCTCCTCCTCCTCCATTGCTTTTGGTCTCAAACTCCTCCAAATCATGTCCACTGACACTTCCATCTGTGTTAGAGCATCACTTGGGAAGATAATTGTCCCAGATTTGCTGGGGAATCACATATTTCTTACCGCTAGACATGCTGAAAAAGGACAACTGAAATGGCATTCCCACAATGCACCACTGGCTCCCCGATTTTTTTTATATGGTGCACACTGACCATGGAGACCCATTCTCTCACATGTGGGCCTACCAGCTTTCTCCTGCTTGATTTGAAGCTGCTAGAATTTATGCGTATAAATACGTCAGAAACATTGGCTCGTAAGACGTATTTATACGTCGGAAACAGTCAAAGGGTTAATTTCCATACTAATTCTCACCCTTTTTACCACAGGGTTGGCACTAGAAGCTTTCTTGGGGCCCATGGTGACTTATTTTGCAGTTACAAGCACAAAAAACACTGGGATAAGGTGAAATGTACCGAATGTATGCGTGGATGCGACCGTACTGGCTGGCTTGTAAACACTGGCACCCACGGGGCAGGTGAGGCCACATGTGAGACGCGTCCTGGACGAATCACGTAAGGCGAGTTATTTATCGTGAGGTGAGGCAAAATTTTTGCGTTCAAATGCTTCATATGGCGGATTTAATGTAACGCAATGCGTTCGTAAGGCAGGAGTCCACTGTATTGTAGGTCGGGGCACCACTGTAATAATCTTAAGAACTGTTATGTACAATTTTTATGTTTATCTCACTACACTACATATCTCCTGTGAGCTGTTTCTGCATCAACCATGTCAACAGCAGCTTTTCCATCTTTTCATTGACATAGGTCCACTGCTTAGAAATTACTGTAATGCCCTTTGCTGGTGCTATAGCCTTTATAGACTTCTTCTGCTTTAGTATTGTACATATGCCTCGGTGGGAGACGGCCGACTTGTTGGAAAAAAAAAAAATATAGTAGAGGGGCTATGCTTGTCCTCAACCCTTGTACCTAGTCTGTGCTTATTAATCATTTCTTGCTTTAATTCCATGCAAATCATCCTCTTTTTCTTCTCGGCAGTGTCTACTGCACCTGCTTTCTTAGGACCCATGGTCAGAAGAAAGAAATCTGGTGAATTAACTGCACAAAACGTAGGGAAATCACGAGAATTCCTTGCACCGTGAGGGTAACTCTGTAAGCACATGTGCACTGGTGACCACCGTTTTGATTGACACTGCTGTCTGGTGGTGGCGTTGTCAAACTAAATTATACGCAGTACGTACATACATGTACTATTATTGTTATAATTATTATTTTGTACGTATTATTATGTATTATTATAATATAGGTACAGTGGACCCCTGAGTTTCAGCAGCCTCGACTTTCGCGAAATTCGACCTTCGGCTAGTTTTTTTGGAAAAATTTGGCCTTGAGTTTTGTGAAAAAACTCGTGTTTCAGCGACCGTCCGGTACCCGTCCGCCTGTCACCACGCACACAAAGCCAGTCTCCCACTCCATTCACGCTCAGTGTGCCATTGTTTACCAACACGTGACCATCACCCCGCGGGTTCATACAATTCATTTCATAATAATCCATTGTTTTTTGTGCTTGCAACTGCTAAATAAGTCATCATGGACCCAAGGAAAGCTAGTGCAAGCCCTTTGGTAAATAAAGTGAGTGATGAGGATGTGGAAGAGTTGGTGGAGGACCACAGGGAAGAGCTAACCACTGACGAACTGCAAGAGCTTCAACTGGAACAGCATCAGACCACAGCCGAGGAACTTGCTTCAGAGGAGGAGGAAGAGGGAGTGGATGAGGTGCCTTCTTCAAAGATTAAGAAGATTTGTGCCAAGTGGAATGAGTTGAAAAGTTTTGTTGAAAAGTATCACCCTGACCAAGCTGAAACAAGCCGTATCTGCAACATGTACAATGACAGTGTTGTGTCCCACTTCAGGGAAATCTTAAAGAAACGCCAGAAAAAGACCTCTCTGGATAGATATTTTGTGCGCCAGGGGTCCAGTGACTCTCAAGTTGTTCCCAGTGTCATTAACCCTTTCAGGGTCCGTCCCGTAGATCTACGGCTGGTCGGTGAGTGTCCAAACCGTAGATCTACGCCAAAATTCTAGCGCCATCAAATTTAGCGCGAAAGCGCTCATAGGCCTACATATGAGAGAATGGGTCTGCGCCGTGGGTGTGCGCCGTAAACAAAAAATCTAGGCGCCTGCATAGCATTGTGGGAACGCCGGCTCAGTCACCCTTGTTCACCATGTCTCGTCGCAAGTCAGCTCTCACTCCCCGGAAAATTGGGACTCTCCTCTTCCTGTCTGATAGTTCTGACACTGATAGAAGTGGAAATGAAGACGAATTCTACGGCTTTGATAAGTTAGTGACCGAAAATAATGACCAGGATATCGATAATAGTGCAGAAAACCCCGACGATCCTCGACCTTCTACCTCTGGTGTGGGCACTCGTGACTCACGGTCGGGTGTTCCTAAACGTAAGAGAAAACTAATATTTTCCCGTGGCCTGGCCTCTGACTTCAGTAATGACGATGATTCTGACGTGGATTGTGATTTTATTGCGCTCGACGATCATTCGAGTAGTGATAGTGAGGAAACATATTCACCAGTGAAGCGTCGGTATGTTCGCCGCCGCATGCGCTCGGGTAGTGTACCCTATGCTGTGCCCAGGGGACGGAGTTCATCCCGGAGTACATCCCGGAGTACATCCCGTGGCCCTACACCCGTTTTAGGTAGTGATAGTGAGGATGATGTGGCTACACTTGGCATGGATGGGCCACAGACATCAGTGGATGGTGTTAGTGGGGCTGGTGGTGGTAGTGGCACCGCCATGCGTGACTCGCTGTGCCACGCGGGAACCCACGCTGCTGACTCGTCAGTTCAAGGACAAAGCGGAGCGTCACCCACCAGCCCGCCACAACCACCCGTACAACCAGCCTATGATGTCCAGTATCCACCAGCAAACCGTATCTGGGATTGGCAGCAAAATCCCAATTTTGTTCCCAGCCCTCACCACTTTGATGACTCGCAAAGTGGAATTCTACCTACCTGTCCCCTTGGAACCACGGCCAATGAACTGGAATTCTTTGAATTATTCTTTGACCAGCCATTGATGGAAATTATTGTCAGGGAAAGTAATAAGTATTTTCAGTACACCATGGCAAATACGATCTTATCACCACAGTCAAGACTACACAGGTGGAAAGAGACGACTGTTGCAGAAATGTATTTGCTTTTTGCAACAATAATGCTTATGCCTCACGTCTATAAGCATAATATAAAAGCATACTGGTCCACAGATCGGCTAATTTGTACCCCATCCTTCAGTGAAATAATACCAGTGAACAGGTTTATCTTACTGTTACGTATGTTGCACTTCTCTGACAAAACCAGGCCTGACAGAAGTGACAGGTTATACAAGATTAGAAATGTTTTCATGTATCTCAAACAAAAGTTCAGGATATACTTTTATCCATTCAAGAATCTTGTAATTGACGAGTCTTTGATTTTGTTCAAAGGTAGACTGTCATTCAAGCAGTATATACCGAGCAAGAGGAACCGCTTTGGTATAAAATTGTTTGTACTCTGTGATTGTGACAGTGGCCTGGTGTTGGATATTGTTGTATACACGGGTAGTAAAACATTGAAAGATACCAAGATGTTATTGGGTATATCAGGTGACGTAGTGAGAAACATGATGGCACCTTATCTTGGTAAGGGCCATACATTATATACCGATAACTGGTACACAAGCCCATTACTCAGTGATTTCATGCGAGTGAACAAGACAGATGTGTGTGGCACAGTGCGTTCTAATCGTAAACATATGCCCAGGCTCAACGCAGGTGTTCGTGGTGATGACGTGCAGGTGTTTACTGCCAATGACATCATGGCATTACGGTGGCATGACAAACGAGATGTCACATTGTTGACAACCATTCACCGTAATGAAATGCAAGACAGTGGCAAAGTTGATCGAGTGACTAATGAACGTATTCGAAAACCAGTGACAGTGATTGATTATACACAAAACATGCGCTTGGTTGACAAGTGTGACATGCAGATTGGTTTTGTTGACTGTGTTCGTAAGAGTTACAAGTGGTACATGAAACTTTTCTTCCATCTCATGGACATTTCAATGCTGAATCCATATAATATGTACCAAATAAAGACTGGTAACAGACCACCGTATGGTGAATTTTGTTTGTCTGTTGTCAGACAACTCATAATGAAGTACCAGGTAACAACACCTGCAATACAACATGGTCCTCGAATTCATCACAATATACCCAAGCGTTTGAGAAGAGAAGGTGATCATTTCATAATACAGCTTCCTTCAACTCAAAAGAAATTTGCTCAGAAGAGATGCATTGTCTGTGCACAAACAAAACGACGGCAACAAAGACGCAAAGACACTCGGTTTACGTGTGAGGAATGTAAGGTGCCTCTGTGCATGGTGCCTTGTTTCAAGGAGTTCCACAAGCTCCAGCAGTTCTAAAACCATGTCCAGTGATTGTAAATATGTAAATATATGATAGAACATTAGTATTATACAATATTTGTGCATGTTTATTGTAATAAACAACAGTGGTAAACAATAATATGATAATAACTTTAGTGCGGTTATTGTGTTCAATACAGTGAGTTTATATATATACATTATATACAGTATTGGTCTCTCAGGCCCCAAATGTTAGTAGGAATAGAAAAAAATTGGAAAAGAAAAGAAAAAACAACTAAAACAACAAAATAATATAATACGCGTATGTGGAATTCGTCGATGTTGCCGCCACCACATCATTTTCTACAAACTTCTTGGCACTGTATCTCGGTAAGTACTGATCAGATTCTAATTTTTTTTGTTTTATTACCTTCACAAAAATATGCTCTTTAATTCTGTAAGAAAAAATAATTTTTTTTTTTTTCAAAATTTCTTGGACACTGGTGCGTGACTTCAGATTTTGGCCTTGGACCCTGAAAGGGTTAAAAGAAGAAGGGAAGTAACCCCAGATAAGGACTTGCTACCTAAAGTCCTAATGGAAGGAGATTCTCCTTCCAAACAATAGTGTACACCTTCCTCCTATCACCTCCTCCCATCTTCCATCCACCCAGAAGTCTTCAGTAAAGGTAAGTGTAATGTTATTATTGTTTATTTTAAATGCATGTATTTGATTTCTGATTGTTTTCATTATGTAAATCTTTATTTAATTTGAAAACAAAAATTTTTATTTTAATATTTTTGGGTGTCAGGAACAGATTAATTTTATTTCCATTATTTCTTATGGGGAAAATGGTTTCGAGTTTCGTGAATTTTGACCTTCGGCGGGCTCTCTGGAACAGATTAATCACGAAACTCGGGGGTCCACTGTAATTATTATTGTGTGTTATCATTATTAGTACATAAGTTATTATTATTATAATAATAATAATAATAATAATAATAATAATAATAATAATTACAGCAGGGCCCCGCTTTACGGCGTTTCACTTTACGGCATTCCGCTAATACGGTCATTTCAAATTATGACCAAAACTCGCTATACGGCTCCCCCCACCTGACTTTCTAATACGGTCACTGCGCCCCACCCTGTTTGTTTACATTCTTCGTGAGCTCAGTAAGCACTAAGTCTCTCCATTTTGTCTGGAAACTCCAAAATTTCAGATGTATTTAAAAGTTATTTCATATTTTATATATACTCTGATAATTATACTTATGTATACATGTACTTAAATAAACTTACATACTGTGCTGGCATGCAGGTACACATTAAAATCAGTAAGAGTGTCTTATGTCTCCAGACGTCATATTAGTAATGATAATAATAATCATCAAGTCTCATTTAAATGTCGTATATTACGTTAAATACACATTTTCATTAATCCATCTATGATATTTTTTAAAA
Source organism: Cherax quadricarinatus (assembly GCF_038502225.1). Lineage (NCBI taxonomy): Eukaryota > Metazoa > Arthropoda > Malacostraca > Decapoda > Parastacidae > Cherax > Cherax quadricarinatus. The sequence goes on along the minus strand of NC_091309.1, from coordinate 36,923,095 downwards.
AATTATATAATAAACACAATACATAACATAAAAAGATGATAAATACACCCCACAATTGAATAAATAAACATAAATATGAGATGTGGTAGCCAGATAACTTGTACAAGTGACGCCATATTAGAAATGATAATAATAATAATAATAATAATCACCGAGTCTCATTAAATGTTGTATATTACGTTAATATACACATTTTCATTAATCCATCCATGATATTTTTTTCAAAATTATATAATAAACACGATACATAACATAAAAAGATGATAAATACACCCCACAATAGAATAAATAAACATAAATATGAGATATGGTTGCCAGATAACTTGTACAAGTGATGCCAAGAATAACATTTTCTCTAATCTAACATAAGAGAAAATACGCTAAGCCCCCGGGGGTATACAGCGCAAAATGTTTACATGAGTAAATGTTCTTTCTTTATTTATTCTACCGGTTTAAAGATAGACACCCCCGTAAAAACCCGGCGAGACACTTTTTTACAAAACCAACCCTGGTTTTTTACAAAATCTCCCGCCTTCATCCCATTTTTTTTCTCATTTTCGTTTTTTCATTTTTTTACCTTTACCCTTTTCAAAAACCACAAAAATTTTAAGGGTTGAGTGGGAACGACCAAAATTTTAAACGTCCGGGGTTTTAAAAAATAGAATATGGTATTGGGGGGCTGTTTGGGATCCCCAAAGGTTTTTTAATCTAATTGATTTTTTAAAAAATCATACCCTTCGCCCAAAAGGAAAAATGGGAATTATATAATTTTTTCGTTTGGGGTGAAATTTTTATAAGAATTGGGATTTTGGGGGGCCTGGTTTGTCTGTTCCCTACAACCACATTTTTACAAAAAATTACTTGGCCTTTAACCCCAAAATTAAATAACTTTTGGTAAGTAATGATGCACTATTTTGAGACTTTTTTTTTTTTATTTCCGGTTTTAATTCAAAAATTAATATATGTTAGGGAAAATTGTTATCTAGTGTTAGATGATTTTTAAGTGGGGAAAAAAGGGGGTTCCACTTTACGGGGGGTTTTTCCGGCAGTAGCCTTTGGGAAAAAACCAGAATATAAGTGGGGGCCCCACTGTATTCATTAATTTAGGACCTGGGGCACCCGATCAAATTTCCTGATCAAGAGCCCCCCATCAACATAAGCCCCATATACTACTATACTTCTACTAATAAAAATTAAATTTAAAAATAAATTTTTATAACAAAATAACAATATAATCAGTGGACCCCCAGATAACATATTAACCGTTTATGAGAGCTCAAAATGAATTTTGCTATCTTAATGAATTTTTTCCCCCTAAAAAAAAAATGGAAATCATATTAAAAACCCAACCCAAACACCAAAATTTTGAAAAATTTTTTTCCACATGAAAAATACATTTTCCCACACACAAAGAGAAAGGGTAATTTCACAATAGAAAAGTAGTACATCCCCAAATATATTTGCATGTTATCTCTAAATGAAAAATGTTTAATTTTCCTTTATTGGGAAAATGGCAAAAAACGATGAGACACTGTGTCCTGGGAAATTTTTTTTCCTAAGTCTGTAGGGCCTGTTTGGCATTTTCTTCCCGAAGGCCTTTTCCCCTGTGTATGCCCTCGATTCTTAAATCTCTCAAACCAATTCCTTTTCTGGCTTTAAATTCAAAATGAGCACTAGCTCCCGGCGTTTCCCCGTTTTACCTGGGGTGTTATTGGCTGGTGTGGGTTGCATCCTGGGAGACAAGATTAAGGACCCCAATTGAAATAAGTTAGACAGCTTCCCATGGCCGCTGACTTTTAAAGGTTTTCCTGGGGGGTAACCCCCTGGGGGTTTAAATTTTTTTGGTATTCTCAATAAACCACACCAAACGGTGCTCAGCAGCAGCCAGCGCTGACAGTGCTACAGCAGCAGCGGGAACAGCAGCGGCAGTGCTCAGCAGCGGGGAACGGTGTTGGGAGCAGCGGCGGGGGCGGTCGGGAGCAGCGGGAGCCGACGGGGGGCCCGCGGGAGCCGGTGCCAAACGGGGGGAGGGGTCTGCACGGGAGCAGACGGTACCACCGGGGGCGGGGGCCCAGGGACGTTTTGGCCCCAAACAGCCGATGGTGCTTAAAACAGCAGCAAAGGGAGCCGACAGTGCTACGGGAGGGGGCAGCGCCGGTGGTGCTACAGCAGAAGCAGCGGGGGCCGAAGTTAAAAAGCAGCAGCAGCAAACTGACAGTGCAGCAACGGGGGAGGCTCGCAGCGGGGACAGCTACAGCAGCAGCAGATGATGCTGGGGGCCCGGCGATGCCACAGCAGCAAAACAGGCACTTCAGCAGGAAAGCTGATTGGAGTTGGTGACGGGGCTACAACGGCGCGGGAGCCGTTTTTTGGGGTAAGTAATAATAATAACAACAGTAAGGAGAAACTTCGAAAGGCTGCCAGTAGTTGGCGCCACTATCAGCAAAACATTGGTAACTACTACTAGTACACTTTGCACCTGTCTAGACTTAAGTAGGCATTTCTGCCCGAAATGCCTCGGCATGATAGTGGTTTTCTTTGCTCCAGTCATATTATGATATGTAAACACACATTGTAACCTTTGCAAAGAAATATATATTTTATTTATTTATTTATTTATTTAACCCTTTCAGGGTCCGTCCCGTAGATCTACGGCTTTACGGTGAGTGTCCAAACCGTAGATCTACGCCATGAGCTCAACTCACTCTGATAAATTGTGAGTGGTACATTTGGGCCTAGATATGAGAGAATACATCTATGTGGTATGTGTGCACCACATAAAACAGATCCTGCAGCACACTGTGTATAATGAGAGAAAAAAAATGAAATCATGATTTTTCGATTAAAACAGCAACTTTGCAGTGTTTTTTCGTATGTTTTTTATAGTTCTATTTGCGATTTCTTGGTCTCATTTGATAGAATGGAAGACATATTACAGAAATAGAGATGATTTTGATTGGTTTTAGCACTGGAAATGGCTTGAAACTGAGCTCAAAGTAGCGGAAATGTTAAATTTTTGCCGATATTCAAGAGTAAACAAACGACCTCACACATCTAATACACGTCAGCCGGTGGGTCTAATATACATTCACAAATATGGTGATGATATTTATACAATTATTACAGTATTGCATAACAGTAAATCTTCTATTTTTTGGTGTGAATAAAAATTCATTATGTGAATAAAAAATCAAAATGGAATTTATTTGTAAAGCCTCAAAACATAACTAATGAACAGAGGAAATGTTAGTTTAGTGCCAGGAATGCCTACATTGTTTATTCTGGACCCTATTTTGAAATTGGAATATTTTGAACTTTGTGTTAAATTGGCCAAATTAACAATTTCCGATCACTTTATTTTGTAGTTGAAACAGTTGACTTGGCGATTTCTTGTGCTCAATCGATAGAATAGAAGTAATACTAGTGAAATAGCTAAGAATTTGGTTGATTGGAATAATGTAATTGGCCTAAAATGGGAGTCAAAGTCGGCAAAATCGCTGATTCGTAAATATCGCTGACACATCAAAATTCGCGAGAGCATAATTTCGTCAATTTTCCACCAAATTTCGTACTTTTTGTTTTATTACCTTCACAAAAAGATTCTCTACGATTTCATAAGAAAAAATAACAAATTTTTTTTTTGAAAATTCTTGGACACTGGTGCGTGACTCCAGATTTGGGCCTTGGACCCTGAAAGGGTTAAGGAACCTCCCTTGAAGGGGAAGTTCGCATCCTGAAATTTCTTTCGTATCCTGAAGCAAAAATTCGACCGTCCGACAGTTCGTATCCTAAAAAAATTGCACGGTGGGGCGTTCGTAACCCGAGGTTCCACTGTATTTGATGAGTGATGAGATAGGAGGGCAGAGGATGGAGGAGTTGACAATTGTTTGGAAGGGGAATCCCCTTCCATATGGACTTTAGGTATCAAGTTCTTTCCCAGGGTTACCTCCCTTCTTTGTTTTTTAACCCTTTGACTGTTGCAACCCTAAATCCTGAAATGTCTCCTGGGGTTGAAAATTTTTGGAAAATGATTTTTTCTTATGAAATGATAGAGAATCTTTTCCCGATGGTAATGACACCAAAAGTACGAAATTTGATCAAAAACTTACGGAATTATGCTCCCGCGAAGTTAGCAATCTCGGTGATATATACACACAGGCGATTTTGCCGACTTTGAGCCCTGTTTTCGGCCAATTCCATTGGTCCAGTCGACCAAACTCATAGCTATTTCTATAGAACTCCATTTTTTCTATCAACCGAGTACATGAAACCACCCATTTACCAACTTCAACTACCCAACAAAGTGGTCAGAAATTGGCAATTTGGCCAATTTCATGCAAATTAAAAACTATGCCAATTTCCAAATAGGATCCAGAATAAACAATGCAGACATTCTTGGCACTAAAACAACATATCCTCTGTTCATTAGTTACATCTCCAGGCCCCTCTTACATTACTCTTGCTTTCTATTTTTATTTTTTCTTCACACAAAAAATAGAAGATTTACTGTTATGCAAATTACTGCATTATTGTAAAAATGGTATAAATAATATCAGTGCACTAGTGAAAGAATATTAGACTCCCCAGGTGACGTGTGGTGTGATTTGCTTACTCCTGAACATTGGTAAAAATCGAATATTTCCGCTACTTAGAGCTCAATTTCAAGGTCATTTTCATCGTTAAACTAATCAAAATCATCTCTATTTCTGTAATATGTTTTCCATTCTATCAAATGAGACCAAGGAAATGAGAATACAACCATAAATACTATAGGAAAATACACCTCAAATTCGGCATTTTAATCCAAAAACACGGTCAGAGTTTTTTTCTCTCATTATGCACTGTGTGTTGCAGGATATTTTTATAAAGTGCACACTGACCACACAGACACATTCTCTCACACGTGGGCCTACCAGCTTTCTCCTGCTTGATTTGAAGCTGCTAGAATTATTGAGTACGTATTTATATGTCCAAAACACTGGTTCGTAAGACATATATACGGCTGAAACAAAGGGTTAATGCCACTATGACCAGCTTGAGAGTCACTGGACCCCTGTCGCACCAAAAATCTGCCCAGAGAGCTCTGTTTCTGGTGTGTCTTTGAGATTTCCCTAAAATGGGACACAACAATGTCACTGTAGATGTTGCCAGCATGGCTTGCAACAGCTGTGTCAGGGTGATGTTCATCCAGAAAGGTTTGCACTTCAGTCCACTTTGCACAAATGTCCTTAATCTTTGAAGAAGGCAACTTCTTTCATCTCTCTTCCCGCTCCTCTGAAGGAAATTCCTGAGCTGTGGTCTGTTGTTGTTGCACCTCAAGCTCTTGCAGCTCTGTAGTGGTTAGCTCTTCATCGTCATCCTCCACCAACTCTTCCGCATCCTCACCACTAACCTCCAACCCTATCGACTTCCCCAATGACACAATAGATTTCATAGGCTCCTCAGGGTTAGCCCCAAACCCTTCAAAATCCCTCTCTTGTACACATTGTGGCCACAATTTTCTCCAAGCAGAGTTCAGTCCTGGAAGTCACTCCCTCCCAATCAGTAAGGTTTATGCAACTGAGGATACTGCAGTGATCTTTCCAGAACTCTCTGAGTGTCTGAGGTCATTTCAAAGCACTTTTGAAACACTGCTTTGGTGTACAGTTTTTTGAAATTTGAAATGACCTGCTGGTCCATGGGCTGGAGGAGAGGAGTGGTGATAGGGAGCAAAAATTTCACTTTGATGAAACTAAACTCCCCCACAATTCGCTCTTCCAAGTCTGGAGGATGAGCAGGAGCATTGTCCATTAACAGGAGGCACTAGAGTGGCAATTTATTTTCCAGGAGGATTTTTTTCACACTGGGGCAAAACACGTCATAGAACCAATTGAAGAAAATGTCCCTAGTGACCCATGCCTTAGTGTTTGCTCTCCACATCACACACAATTTAGTCTTGACGACACTGTTTTTATTGAACACTCCGGGAGTTTCAGAGTGATACACGAGTAAAGGCTTCACTTTGCAATCCCCACTAGCATTACTACAAAACATGAGAGTTAGCCTATCTTTCATAGGCTTGTGTCCTGGGAGTGCCTTTTCCTCCTGAGTAATGTAGGTCATGTTTGGTATTTTCTTCCAAACCAGGCCTATTTCATCACAACTGAACACCTGCTGAGGTTTTAATTGTTCAGCCCCTATGTACCCCTTAAAATCCTGCACATATTTTTTAGCTGCTTTTTTGTCAGAATTGGCAGCCTCAACATGTCTTATCATACTCTGTATGCCACTACGATTCTTAAATCTCTCAAATCAACCTTTGCTGGCTTTAAATTCACCAATATGAGCACTAGTTCCATGCATTTTCTTAATGAGATCATCATGCAACTGCCTTGCCTTTTCACATATAACTGACTGTGAAACACTATTTCCTGATAATTGTTTCTCGTTGATCCACACCAACAACATTCTCTCCACATCTTCCTTGGTATTGACGATCTCTGTTTTGTAAGCACATTTGCACTTTTCGCAACAACAGCTTCCTTGATTGCCTTTTTGCTGGCCAAGATAGTAGCGATGGTTATTTGGGGTTTGTTATACAACCTGGCCAGCTTGGAGACACGCACTCCACTTTTGTATTTTGTGATGATCACTTTCTTGAATTGAATAGTATTTCTCACCCTCTTTACCACAGGGGTGGCACTAGAAGCTTTCTTTGGGCCCATGGTGGCTTATTTAGCAGTTACAAGCACTAAAAACAATGCAATAATACAAAATGTATTGCATGTACGTGTGGAATCGTCCTCACTGGCTTGTAAACAATGGCACACTGGCTGTACATGGAGTGGCTGGGCTGTTCAGGCTGCACGGACACATTCAGGACAAATGACTTTAACCGAGCTCTTTGTCATTAACTGAGCCAATATTTTGACGCACAAACGTGTCATTATCCGATGACGTCATTAACTAAGGGTCCACTGTATATGTACGGTGGTCCCTTGATAATCGTAAGGCTCGATGGTCGTAATTTTCGAAAACCGTAACGATATTTTCGTCAAAACATTGGCTCACTAATCGTAGTTTGACTCGCAAATAGTCATTCGTCTGGGACGCGCACTCACGCTCTGAGCCACCACAGCCTCCCTTCCCAGCCAGTGTGCCATTGTTTACCAGTGAGTGACAGTCCCCTCACTTGCTCATACGAAATATTTCATAATATTCCATTCACTTTAGTGCTTGCAACTACTAAATAAGCTACCATGGCTCTAAAGAAAGCTCCTAGTGCCAAGCCTTTGGTAAAGAAGGTGAGAAATACGACTGAATTTAAGAAAAACATCACTGAACAATATGAAAGTGGCGTACTTGTGGCCAAACTGGCCAGGATGTATAACAAACCCCATACAACCATAGCTTCCATCGTGGCCAAGAAAAAGGAAATCAAGGAAGCTGTTGTTGCAAAGGGGGTAAATTTATTTTTTATTATTATCACACTGGCCGATTCCCACCAAGGCAGGGTGGCCCGAAAAAGAAAAACTTTCACCATCATTCACTCCATCACTGTCTTGCCAGATCACCAAAATGAGATCATCAGTACTTGAAGATGTTGAGAAGTTATTATTGGTGTGGATAAACGAGAAACAATTAGCAGGAGATAGTCTTATGACGTCGATTACAGTGGACCCCCGACATTCGATATTAATCCGTTCCTGAGAGCTCATCGAATGTCGAAAATATCGAAAGTCGAATTAATTTTCCCCACAAGAAATAATGGAAATCAAATTAATCTGTGCAAGACACCCAAAAGTATGAAAAAAAAATTTTTACCACATGAAATATTAAGTTTAATGCAATAGAATAATTACAATAACAACAATAACAATAGATTAATAACAACAGAATAATTGACACTTACCTTTAATGAAGATCTGGTGATGATTGATGGGATGGGAGGAGGGGAGAGTGTGGATGGTGTTAGTGTTTAGAAGGGGAATCCCCTTAACAATAAGTCTCTCAAAATCTAACACTAGCGATCTCTGTTTCGAAAACAAAGTAGCACCTTTTGCAACAACAGCTTCTTTGATTGCCGTTTTCCTGCTCACTATCGTAGAGATGGTTGAGTGGGGTTTACTATACAACCTGGCCAGCTCTGACACACGCACTCCACTTTCATACTTTGCAATTATCTCTTTCTTCATTTCAATAGTCACTAGCACCTTTTTTCTCAAAGGGTTGGCACTAGAAGCTTTCTTGGGGCCCATGGTTACTTATTTTGCAGAAACAAGCACCAAAAACAGTGATAATATGGATAATATGGAATGTACCGAATGTATCCTTAGATGCGCGCACACTGGCTGGCTTGTAAACACTGGCACACACGGGGCAGTTCAGGCCACACGTGGACACGTCTCGTACAAATCGTATCAAATAGTGGGTTTTCGATCGAATGACGAGGCAAAATTTTTGCGTTAAAATGCATCGAATGTCGGATTTATCGAATGTCGATGCCATCGAATGTCGGGGGTCCACTGTACAATGGACCCCCGCTTAACGATCACCTCCCAATGCGACCAATTATGTAGGTGTATTTATGTAAGTGCATTTGTACGTGTATGTTTGGGGGTCTGAAATGGACTAATCTACTTCACAATATTCCTTATGGGAACAAATTCAGTCAGTACTGGCACCTGAACATACTTCTGGAATGAAAAAATATCGTTAACCGGGGGTCCACTGTATTTGTGAAAAGGCTAGGCAGTTGCACGACGATCTGGTAAAGAAAATGCTTGCAACGAGTACTGATATTTGTGAATTTAAGGCTAGCAAAGGTTGGTTTGAGAGATTTAAGAACCGAAGTGGCATACACAGTGTGGTAAGGCATGGTGAGGCCGCCAGTTTGGACCAAAAAGCGGCTGAAAAATATGTGCAGGAATTCAAGGACTACATAGAGACTGAAGGACTGAAACCTGAACAAGTGTTCAATTGTGACGAAACAGGCCTCTTTTGAAAGAAAATGCCAAAGAGGACCTACATTACTCAGGAGGAAAAGGCACTGCCAGGACACAAGCCTATGAAAGACAGGCTGACGCTCATGTTCTGTGCTAATGCTAGTGGGGATTTCAGAGTGAAGCTGTTACTAGTGTACCATTCTGAAAATACCAGAATGTTCAGGAAAAACAATGTTATGAAGAGTAAATTGTGTGTGTTTTGGAATTCTAATAGTAAGGCATGGGTCACGAGGGAAATTTTCGTTGAGTGGTTCAATGAAGTGTTTGGCCCTAGTGTGAAGAATTACCTCCTGGAAAAAAAATTGGATCTCAAGTGCCTCCTAGTAATGGACAATGCACCTGCTCATCCTCCAAACTTGGATGACCTAAGTTTGGAGGAGTTTGGGTTCATCACAGTAAAGATCTTGCCCCCAAATACCACTCCTCTCCTCCAGCCCATGGACCAGCAGGTCATTGCAAACTTTAAAAAAAACTATAGCAAAGCAATGTTTCAAAGGTGCTTTAATGTGACCTCAGACACTCACTTGACCCTAAGAGATTTTTGGAAAGAACACTTCAGCATCCTCCACTGCATAAGCCTTATAGGTAAGGCTTGGGAGGGAGTGACTACCAGGACTTTGAGCACTGCTTGGAGAAAACTGTGGCCAGATTGTGTCCACAAGAGGGATTTTGAAGGGTTTGGGGCTGACCCTGATGAGCCTATGTCAGTTGTTAAATCTATTGTGGCAGTGGGGAGTTACATGGGGTTGGATGTGAGTTTGGAGGATGTGGAAGAGTTGGTGGAAGACCACAACGAAGAGCTCACCACTGAAGACCTGCAAGAGCTTCAGCAGGAAGAGCAACAGATCGCAGCTCAGAATCTTGCTGCAGAGGAGAAGGAAGAGAGATGGAAGAAGTTGCCTTCCTCAGAAATTAAGGAGATTTTTGAAATGTGGGGTAAGATGGAAAGATTTATGGAGAAACATCACCCTGACAAGGCTGATGTAAGCCATGTTGGCAACATGTAATGTGACAATGTCTTGGCCCATTTTAGGGAGGTGTTAAAGAGATGCCAGAAACAGAGCTCTCTGGACAGTTATTTTGCTAGACAGGACTCCAGTGACTCTCACGGTGGTCCTAGTGGCATTAAGAAACAGAGAAGAGAAGTAACCCCAGAAAAGCAATTGGTACCCGAGGTGTTGATGGAAGGGGATTCCCCTTCCAAACAGTGAATAATCCAATCTGTCTCCTTCTCCAGTCTTCCATACACAAAGAAGAATTGCAAATAAAGGTAAGTGTTATTCTGTTAATGTTTAATTCATCATGTGCCACTGTATTGTTTATGTACTACATCTATATTTCACGTAAAAAATTTTTTTGTTTTAGTACTTCTGGGTGTCAGGAATGGATTAATTGTATTTACATTATTTCTTATGGGGAAAATTGATTCGAAAATCGTAAATTTCGATAATAGTAACACTTCCAGGAACGGATTAATTATGAAAAACGAGGGACCACTGTATTTTATAGCACTGGGGCACTTTAATTGTCGTAGTATATTACGTGTGAGTGGGGTGGGATGACCTGGCTGGCTGTCATACTTTATACAAATAAAACTCACCTCTGACCCTACATCAGGACTACAAATATTTTAAGGTAAGTAATGGGTGTAGTGTGTGTATATTTTACTTTTTATTGTTTTTAATGCCTAGTTCTACTGCTAACTTAATACATATTAGTGTAAACTTGTTATCTGGCAATTATATGCATTTATAAGTGGAAAAAATGGCGTTCTGCTTTCTGGCGATGTCTGTTTTCTGGCAGTAGCCTGGAACCTAGCCTGCTGTATAAATGGGGCCCTACTGTATGTGATATGCACTGCCCCTACCTTGCCAGATGAATTATCCATAAATGGGATAAAAATTTCAGTTGTGATTTAGCAGAAAAATTTGTCAACTATGGAAATCCCTAACAATGCTGTATCATAATGGGAGGAGAAAGACTGAAAACAAATCTGAAAAGCTTAAGTGAACCTAAATTCTGTACCACGGTTAACTAACACAAAAAACTGACCTTGAGGCGCAAGTCATCCTTTTTGGTGTCCCCTGATGATGCTGATTGAGGTTTATAAGTGTTGGTGTGCCCTGGAGCAGTGATCTGCCTGGAGTGTGAGGGAACTGCATCTGCTTTACTTTCTACTGGCCTGAGACAAGCCAATTTTTCTGTTGATGAAAAATAAATATTACTGGTAATCATTAAAATATAATAATTTGTAAGCAATTTTAATGTAATAGGACAAGGAAAGATTCTTCTTTACTAGTAGGAGTGAAGGTTATCTATTAAGTTTTTAAACCTTAAACTGAGCAAAAGTATGAGGCATGACAGTCTTACGGTGGCAGTATTTTTTAAATATATTTCTTTGCAACACTGCTGAGCATAAAAACCTGAATATAACTACAATTTTTTTTTTAACATATTGAAAGCTTACCCTTCTATAGCATGCTGATGTTTGACAAATTTAGCCTAACTGGCAACTCTGCAGCAAAAACTGCCACAGAAAACTACTCACTTTGTTTTTATATTATTCTTTCTTAAATCTGTTTTTGTTATTTATTGCTACATTTAGATATTTCTCCATGGGGAAATGAAACAGAATTCTTCCTCTGTAAGCCATGCGTGTCGTAAGAGGTGACTAAAATGCCAGGAGCAACAAGGATAGTAACCCCTTCTCCTGTATATATTACTAAAGTTAAAAAGAGAAACTTTTGTTTTTCTTTTTGGGCCACGTTGCCTCGGTGGGATGCGGCTGGTTTTCTGAAAGATGATGATTTAGAAATTTACACAATTTTAGTAGTTTTAGGTGATGGTGTAGTAGTTGATGAAGCATGGAGATACACAAAATTTAGGTGATGGTGTAGTAGTTGATGAAGCATGGAGATACACAAAGTTTTAGGTGATGGTGTAGTAGTTGATGAAGCATGGAGATACACAAAGTTTTAGGTGATGGTGTAGTAGTTGATGAAGCATGGAGATACACAAAGTTTTAGGTGATGGTGTAGTAGTTGATGAAGCATGGAGATACACAAATGGAAATGTAATATATCATGCAGTTGTACCTTATTTTCCAAGAATGTTACTGCACAAATAATACTTTTCTGCATATTTTATTCTCTGCAGCAGGAACAAACATAGAAGCATCTAATAGGCCTTTTCCACACATTTACATCACTATATTATATTGTGTCACTATAAATAGAAATGGTACTTTTAAGCTAATAGCATTATCTCTAGAACTGGCATTCTCAGGCTGTATACATCTTCATTTTCATCATAATCAATGCTGCAGTATCTAGCAAGTAATGAAATAATTATTTATTTCTTCACTGAAGGGGAGGGGGGCTTATGAGAGAGAAGCCAAGGGACCTGATATATTTGGCAGAAAGTACCTTGTATTTATATCATTGCTTTCAGACAATTCTTAATTTCTGTGAACTACTACTTTTCTGCAATTACTATGATACTCAATAAAGTCTTTTACTAGATAAATGGTTTACAAAACTGACTAGTTGATGAATGAGACACTTTAACATAACATTTCTCCAAGCATATGATGTATTTTCATCAAAATTGATGGACTGAACACATCGACTCCAGGCTGAGGAACTGATTACCTCAAACTCCTCATCTTCCACCATTCTTCTCTGTACTGGACTGATGAAACCACTGGGTGGTGAAATTCTTTGCACAATAAAGATACTCAAATGCTGCAACTTGTCAGTTTTTCTAAACCATTTATATAATATCTGTCAAATACAGCAATATCTTGAGATCTTGTTAATGAGAATTCTTCAATGCTTGTATAATCAATCAGCATGACCCACATCCACTAGTAGATTTTTCCATTGGTGATGTCACCTCCAACTGCTTCACCTCATCTGTCTACAGTATACAAGCCCTGGGCATATGCTGTACTTTTATCAAGACTGATGGAATGAACACATCAATTCCAGGTTGAGGAACTGATTACCCAAAGTGTACAAGGCTGTGACCAGTAATTTCTGTCCTTGGATTGCTAAAATGATCTTGATTCAAAATTTTGCCTCTGGTGACCCCATGGCCTGGCTGTCAAAGCTCTCACTTTACACATGGAGGGCTCGGGTTCGATTCCTGGTGGGCAGAAACATTTTGACGCATTTCCTTACACCTATTGTTCTGTTCACCTAACAGCAAGTAGGTACCTGGATGTTAATCGACTGATGTGAGTTGCATCCTGGGGTACAAGATCAAGGACCCCAACAGAAATAAGACAGACAGTCCACAATGATGCACTGCCTTTCTTAGGTTATCCTGGGTGGCTAACCCTGCAGGGTTAAAAATCTGAATGAAATCTTATCTTACAATTCATCTGTTGCTCAGTATGTAGGTCCCAAAGGACTATTTAGCATCGATTGTGCAGATTCCATACTTCTGGATCATGACCTAATTATGTAGACATTGGCAAAAATGTGTAAATTATCACACTTTTAAATGATACTGCTGCCAAACAGGTTATCGGCTTGTAAGGTGGAATACTACAGGAAAAAAAAACTGAATCATTTGGTGATTAGGTGCTCCTGTTCACCCATCTGAATGACCTAATTAGTTACCTAAACCTGCTCTGCCTCTGATTGTCCTTTTCAGCTGACCTCAGCCCTCTCTGATTATTTTGCTCAGAAAATAAATAATATTCGTTCAGACTTGTATTCAATTTAAGAGACTGAAGAGTTCTTTGTGACATTCAGCTCATAGTGTACCACAAGTTACCATTTCTGTTAGCTTTAGTCAGTGAAGAGGGAAAGGTTCTGGATTACATTAGATGTTCTAATAAGACATGTTGTCCAATAGATCACTTATGTTCCCTTTGAGGGTCCAAGCCGTAGATCTATGACATGAGCTCGGCTCACCTAGATAACCTGTGAGCAGAAAATTTGGGCTTAGATATGAGAGAATGCATCTATGTGGTAAGTGTGCACCATATAAAACAAATCCTGCAGCACACAGTGCATAATGTGAAAAAATGCAACAGTATTTTTTGGATTAAAACATTAACTTTGCAGCGTATTTTCGTATGGTTTTTACGGTTGTATTCGCAGTTTCTTGGTCTCATTTGATAAAATGGAAGATATATTACAGAAATAGAGATGATTTTGACTGGTTTTAGTACTGAAAATAGCTTGAAATTGAGCTCAAATTAGTGGAAATGTTCGATTTTTGCCGATGTTCAAGAGTAAACAAATATCATGTGTCCAATACACATCAACTGGTGGGTCTAATATACGTTCACAAATGTGCTGATATTATTCATACAATTATTACAATATTGCCTAACAGTATATCTTCTATTTTTTGGTATGAATAAAAATTCTTTATGTAAATAAAAAATCAAAATGGAATTCATCTGTAAACCCTGGAAATGTAACTAATAAACAGAGGAAATGTTATTTTAGTGCCAGGAATGCCTGCATTGTTTATTCTGGACCCTATTTTGAAATTGGAATATTTTGAACTTTGTGTGAAATTGGCCAAATTACCAATTTCTGATCACTTTACTGGGTAGTTGAAATAGTTGATTGGTTAGTTTCTTGACCTAGATCAATAAAATACAAGTAATATTAACAAAATAGCTAAGAATTTGGTCGACTGGAATAATGTAATTGGCCCAAAACAAGAGTCAAAGTGGGCAAAAATCACTGATGCATAAATATCGCCGATGCACCAAAATTCCGAGTGTAATTTTGTCAGTTTTCCATCAAATTTTGTGCTTTTTGTTTTATTACTTTCAGAAAAAAATTCTCTACCATTTCATAAGAAAAAATAAGAATTTTTTTTTTTGAAAATTCTTGGACCCTGAAAGGGTTAAAGATCTGTTGTTCCTTTTATAACTGTGTTCATTAATTGTTACTTTCAAAGTGGATGTTTTTCACAGTCACTGAAGGGATCTTGGTTTGTCCCATCCTCAAGAAGTTTTTTTTCCAACAAACCAGCTGTATCCCACCAAGGCAGAGAGGCCCAAAAAAGAAAAACGAAAGATTCCCTTTTCAAATTTAGTAATATATACAGAAGGGGTTACTAGCCCCTTGCTTCCAGCATTTCAGTCGCCTCTTACGACACGTATGGCTTACGGAGAAAGAATTCTGCTCCACTTCCCCATGGAGATAAGCGAAAATAAACAATAACAAGAACTAAAAAGAAAATACAAGAAAACCCAGAGGAGCGTGTATATATATGCTTCTACATGCATTTGTAGCGTGACCTAAGTGTAAGTAGAAGCAGCAAGACATACCTGAAACCTTGCATGTTTATGAGACACCAGCAATCCTACCATCATGTAAAATAATTACAAGTTTCCACTTCACACTCACTTGGTAGGACAGTAGTACCTCCCTGGGTGGTTGCTGCCTACTAACCTACTACCTAGGTCAAGAAGTTTTCTCTTGATTAAAAAACATATCAAACTATTGCCCTGTTTCAAATCTTACATTTTTTTCTAGATTGAACATGTGAAGTAATGTTGTACTATTTTCAGTCTGCATGTAGACCATTTCATTAAATTGACACAGCTTTATGCAAAGTCTATAATGATCTGGTACCAAACACTTAACATAACTTTTTTTTTTTTTCAGCTGACATCATAACTTTCCACAGATTGTAGATCTACTACTAATTCTAATACATGGAATAATCTCTTATTCTATCTGAAATTTCTCCATAATAAGGATCAGTTAAGAGAGGTACTTTCCTTGCCTACAGTGGTTGATGACTGAAGCTCTGACACAAGTGTGTATCCAGTGACAATAGAAAAATGGGAGTGCGCAAGGAAAACTGAATGGTGTGGGTGCTTGTGGTTTGGTTGATAGTATCCTTGGCTCACACACTGAGGGTCCAGGATTGATCCTGGCATGGGTGAAATGTTGGGCATGTTTCCCTACACCTACTGCCCCTGGGTTGCAGGTGTAAGGAAATATGCAATAAGTAGGTACCTGGGTGTTAGCAGATTGTTGTGGGAACAAGATTAACCTAAATTCCTGAAATGCTCTATATAACCAGGGGCTTTTTATGAAGAATGCCAATGCTGTCAGCTAGGTCTGTATCAGATGTATCCTGTACTTTTAGAAAGACAAAAAAATAAAGAGACAGAGTGGTAGGGAAATCCAACACTAGTAATACTGGAGTACTCAGGCAAGTCGTTATTCTCAAGGTGGCTCAATGGACCTGAATACAGAAATGGACATCTCCAAATCTTACCATATCCATTAATATATAACATTCTTGATCCATTAAAATGCACACCAAACTCTTTTAATTATTTAGCAATTTGTAGCCATCTTGAAAGGCATAAATTAATTAATGAATCTTAGTACGGTTTTACAAAGGGGCATTTCTATCTTACGAACTTACTAACTTTTTTCACTAAGGTAATTGAGGAGGTAGATCATGGTATTGAATATAATATTGTGTATATGGACTTCAGTAAGGCTTTCAATAGAGTTCCACATCAGAGGCTGTTGAGGAAAATTGGAGCACACAGAATAGGGGGAGAAATTTTTTTCCTGGATAGAGGCATGGCTGACAAATAGGCAGCAGAGAGTTTGCACAAATTGGGAGAAATCAGAATGGGGGCATGTCACAAGCGGTGTTCCACAGGGGTCAGTGTTGGGCCCCATGCTGTTCACAATTTACATAACAGACACAGATGAGGGAATAAATAGTGACACAAGCAAATTGCTGATGACACCAAAATAGGTAGTCCAATTCATTCTAATGAGGACATTAGAGCACTCCAGGATGATTTGAATAGACTGATGCAGTGGTTGGAAAAGTGGCAGATGCAGTTTAATATACACAAATGCAAAGTTTTAAATGCTGGACAGGAAAATAACCATGCCACATATAAACTAAATAATGTAGATCTTAATATTACTGATTGCAAAAAGGATTTAGGAGCTCTGGTTAGCAGTAATCTGAAACCAAGACAATAGTGCATAAGTGTTTGCAATAAAGCTAACAGAATCCTTGGCTTCATATCAAGAAGTATAAATAATAGAAGTCTTCAGGCTGTTCTTCAACTCTACATATCTTAGGCCCCATTTAGATTATGCTGCACAGTTCTGGTCACCGTATTACAGAATGGATATAAATGCTCTGGAAAACGTATGAAGGAGGATGACAAAATTGATCCCATGCATCAGAAATCTTCCCTATGAGGATAGATTGAGGGCCCTGAATATGCACTCTCTAGAAAGGCATAGAATTAGAGGGGATATGATTGAGGTGTATAAATGGAAAACAGGAATAAATAAAGGGGATGTAAATAGCATGCTAAAAATATCTAGCCTAGACAGGACTTGCAGTAATGGCTTTAAGTTGGATAAATTCAGATTCAGGAAGGATATAGGAAAGCACTGGTTTGGTAGTAGAGTTGTGCATAATGGAACAAACTCCCGAGTACCGTCATAAAAGCTAAGACGTTGTGTAGTTTTAAAAATAGGTTAGATAAATACATGAGCGGGTGGGTGGGTGTGAGTTGGACCTGACTAGCTTGTGCTACTAGGTCAGATGCTGTGCTCCTTCCTTAAGTGAATATGACCTGACCTGACTAGGTTAGGGCATTGGCTTAAGCCAGTAGGAGAATTGGACCTGCCTCACATGGGCCAGTAGGCCTGCTGCAGTATTCCTTATGTTCTTATTTGTATAAAAGAAATTTATTTTCATCCTTGAGTTTTAAACAATATTTAAACATTATGTGACTTATGTAATATCCATTTGAAATTTTCCGTTAACAATTCCATTTCACTAAAGAAACACTGTTACTGATTTTCTTGTCAATCCAATTCTCCTGGAGATTACCTGAAGTGTGTTCTGTGGGTTAACACATCACTGTCTAGTCCCAGACCTGGGCTTCCCCATGGATAACTTAATCAACTAAGCTGTTGCTGCTAGGCAAACCAACAGTAGTAATATTTCTTATGGACTCTCAATATTTCACCTATACAATTTGTCTAAAACACTTCCTAGCACTGTAAGCCTGCTTTGTGTAGCTTTACATATTACCTGCCATAGGTATATGCCTGGCTTGACTTCTGGTGGTAACTGTAAGTGCTATGCCTAGTTCAGCACTGGACAAGTGGTCCTGCTCTCATTTGCTACTCTTCTGCTTTGGGTTCAGCTTGGTTCTTGGTCGTTTCTTTCATGCCAGCCTGTGTACTTTACTTAATCATATCCTGAATAGTAATGGGTGTCTGCCTTCAAACTGCTCTGCACACTTCTATACTTCTTTCAACAAACTGGCCATATCTCACTGAAGCAGGGTGGCCCAAAAAGAAGAACAAAAGTTTCTCTTTTTAACTTTAGTAATGTACACAGAAGAAGGGGTTACTAGCTCCTTGCTTCCACACTTCTATACTACTAGGACATTTTACCATAAGCAGAGATCTGAAACACTGTCATCAACCTAATACATACCTTACCCCTGGCCCACAATATAATAATTTCATCAACAGTTCTCAAAAGTATTACTGTCACAACAGCTTCAATGATCGAGGTGTTGAAATATCAAATTCTATACAATTACATTGCCATTTACAATATATCATTCTTCATTAGAAATCTTCAGTTTTAAATTGTGAAGTGCATACTCAAAGCAAATTAGGTTTTGGTTCCTTCCCTTAACAAGTAATGTTATTTCACATTTTCCAATTCATTTTTCTAAGATTAGGTGTCACTATTTTCTCAATTAGGTTTTACATATTTCAGAATAAAAGTAAAAGTAAAAGAAAAAGAATAAAAATTGCACTTATGGGATAAATCAGGTTTGATCTAATTCCTTAGACAAAGAACATTTCACCAGCTTTGAGGCATCCTCTCATTCTCCTTGAAGGCTCCACTGAAGGAAATTGATACCTGTAAAATTTCAAGCATTCAACAGTACTCAAGATTATGACTCACCTGCATCCTTTGCTTCAGTTTTGTCTTGACTTTTTTCTACTCTAAACTCGTTACTTTTTTTCTCATCTATTGAGGTGCTTCTTTTATCTTCATTTTTATCTTTGTTGCTCAAATCAATTTCTGATACGAGGTGTTTAGATAGTTTCTCTTCTTGGATGTGTGTATGTTTCTCTGCCATTTTTCCTATATCACCATATTCTTTAGAATACTTTCCAAAAGACTTTACACACACTGTCCAATCATCTTTACTATCAACTCTAAGTCCTTCTTTCTTCTCCATAATTTCTTTCATGCCATAATCTGATGAATTTGCACTCTCAATATCCACTGTATTCCCAAACAATTTAGAGAAGAGAGCCTGCTTCTTCTCATATCCTTCATCATCTTTGTCATAGACTAATGTACAATTTTTCACATTAGTTTTGCTATGTGAAGATCTTGACTCCAATTGCTTACTTTGGTGAGATTTGCTATCTTTTAGCTTAATATTCTCTGTTTTGGATATTTTGCCTTCTAAATTATCACCTTTCTTTGCTTCAGCCTGAGGGTGTGATTCCTTGCTTATACTGCTGCACATGGCAAATAACTGAGAACGACTTTTATATTTGCCATCCTCAGCCTCATTATTTTCAGCTTGTTTAAAATCTTCACTTGATGCACTACTTTTATAATTATCTTTCCAGTTCTTTGTTTCTTTCTCTTTATCATGTCTCCTGTCTTTGGAAAGAGACCCTTTACTTGTGTGTGAGGATTCAGCTTCTTGCTTACTTGATTTATATTTACTTTTAACACCTTTTGCTTCAGTGCTATCCACATCTCCAAACAAAGAATAAAAATCTAAGGAAGACTTAATTTCTTCAACCTTTTTATCATTTCTAGGTTCAGTCTTAGAAAACATATCAATGCTTTGAAGGTGTACTTCATGATGGTTTCTTTTGCTCTTCTCAGTTCCCACTGATTTACTAGAACCTTCATCTTTCCCAATTACTGACTGGGACCTTTTCTGCATGGTAGTTTCACCAGTGTCATCTTTGGTGTATGGCTCTCCTTGTTTCAACAAAGCACAACCTTTAGGAAGCCATGGAGAGCTTGACTGTATGCTTTCATTTGTAATATTGTCAATGTGCCCTGTATGTAAGCTACATTTTAAGCTTTTATCTTTATTGCTAAACTCTGATTTCTTCTCATTTGCCTCTCTTACCATGTGACTTTCTCCTTCATTAATATAAATGGTTTCAGAGTCATGTTTATCCGAGTCATTATCATAACTGTCATCATCGTCCCCAAATAGAGAAGTCAGTACCTGACTTTTCTTGTTCTTGATACTCTTGATTTTGAAGTTGGCATTATCAGGTGGACTTTCATCTTCACAATGGATACTACTCCAATTATCCTGACTCCAATTATTTATCTTGTCAATTTTACTATCAGTTTTGTCAAAATAAGGATTCACATTTTCTTTAGTACTACATACGGAGCTTTCTTGACTGGTCTTTTTCAGTTCCTGAACCTCATTCACGAAGGATGAGAAACTGCTTTTTGACATTGCAGTTTGGATATTTCGAACTCTCTCTCTAATACGTTCATCATGGTCTTTTGTATCTATCTCACCTGTTCTACTTTCTGCCATACACTGTAATTTACACTTTTCTGTTTCCTGATTATCAGTTTTGTTCTCATGCTGATCATCCACATTTTTATATTTGCTCACATGTGTATTATCTTTGCTTATATCAGCTAAATGAATACTCTCCCTCTCTGTACAAGTATTAAGTAGATTATCAGTATTCACTGGCTTGGTTGACTTCTTGTCATTTACATCAACTTCCCTCTCATTATTCAAAGAGGAAGTATTCACACACTGCAAGTTTTGACTTACACTGTCATTCTTTATATTTGCAGCATCACTGTCTGAAGTATATCCCCACTGTGAGTGTAGCTTGCTCTCTCTCTCATTGGAAGGTGTACGATACCGAGATCGCTCTCTTGCCCCAGAACTAGATCTAGACCTCGATCGTGTCTTTGATCGTGATTTTGAGCGTGTCTTTGACCGCGACCTTGACCGCGACCTTGATCGTGTCCTTGATCGTGACCTTGACCGCGATCTTAACCGTGACCTTGAGCATGTCCTTGATCGTGATCTTGATCGTGTCCTTGATCGTGACCTTGACCGTGTCCTCGATCGTGTCCTCGATCGTGTCCTTGATCGTGACCGCGATCGTGACCTCGAGCGTGACCGCGATCGTGACCTTGAGCGTGATCTTGATCGTGTCCTTGCATGTGCTGATTTATATGATCTATGAGCATAATTCTCTCTCTCTCTTTTGCCAAATGAGCCTCTGCCTCTGAAATTAAAGTGGTTCCATCGCTGAGACATGCCTCTTCTGTAATAGGGGCGCTGTTTTCTATAGGGTGGTCGATCTCTGTAAAAATTTCTATCATATTTCGTATTGGTTGCACCATACCATTTGCCAGATAACTTTTGAGAATGGCCAAATTCATAATTTGACTTGTGAAAATTTCTATTTCCCGAGTAATTCCATTTACTGTTGTATTCATTATTGGACAAGTCTTCATCCGAAGTCTTATAGAGTGCAGAAGTTTCATCTGCAGCATCTCGCCACGAGTCAGATCTTCTGCGAGGAGAGTTTCTTTTATGGTATCTTGGTTGTTCATGCTTCTCTGACCATCTGTCATTATGACGGTACTTATAGTTTCTCCTGTCAGGAGAAAGACTTCGTTTCCTTTCCCTTCTGTTGTGTTGATGGAATGTAAGTCTGGGGGGAGATCTTCGTTTATCGTCAAGAGGAGACTGGTGTGTATTCATGGATGCACCTTTCTCTCTTGAATAAAACGTCCTGGACGGAGACCTCCGTTTATCATCAGCAGAAGACTGGTATGCATTCACCATAGGAACTTTATCTACCCAGGATGTGTTGGGTGGTGATCTAGACCCAAGCCTTGGATTGTAAGGAGATTGCCTTCGTGAGCTCTGAAAACATGGACGGCGTTGGCTGTTATTACTGGACGAACTAGAACTTCTTGTTTCTTCTTTTACTGAGCTCTCATTTGCTTCACCTTGTGGCTGAGATGGAGGTTTAAGTGAAGGTAAAGGTT
>NC_091309.1:36893531-36896031 GCF_038502225.1 Cherax quadricarinatus | reverse complement strand
AGGGGGGGGGGGAGGGGAGGGGGGGAGAGGGGGGGGGAGAGGGGGAGAGGGGAGAGGGGAGGGGGGAGGGGGAGGGGGGGGGGGGGGGGAGAGGGAGAGAGGGGGAGAGGGAGAGGGAGAGGGGAGGGAGGGGAGGGAGAGGGAGGGGAGGGGGGGAGAGGAGAGGGGGGAGGGAGAGAGGAGAGAGAGAGAGCAGAGGGGAGAGATGCTTGACAGAGCAGAGAAAAGAGCAAGCGCCTCACCCCTGGACCAATCCGGGATAGATCGTACAGCAGAGCCTTCAACATGAGGGAGTGCATGGCCATTTTATGACAAGGCCAATATTGTCAAAGAATCACTTGATCCCCGGGGTCACGGGGAGCTTCTATAAAAAGCGGGCAGAAAGCAAACTTCCCTGGCGTACCCTTCCAGAACATCACTTCATCTGAGGCATTTATTCCCGGGTGACTCAAGATGGAAACCCTTTGTACAGCATTAATCCCCGATAAAGCGTTTATCAGATGAAAATGCTCCCCCAGATGGCCCCAACTTCATCCTTTTCCACTTTATGTTTCATAACAAAAAAAATGTTTCAAATGAGCTGATGTAGGCAAAGTTTAGTTTTCAAAAATTTGGAATTTAACCCGTAAAAGGCCAAAAAAGCTAGGATCCTTAACCTAACCTTGTCCAAGCCCTGTGTAAAGAGAGAGAGAGAGAGAGAGAGAGAGAGAGAGAGAGAGAGAGAGAGAGAGAGAAAGAGAGAGAGGAGAAAAGAGAGAAAGAGAGAAAGAGAGAGAGGAAAAGAGAGAGGGGGAGAGAGAGAGAGGAGAAGAGAGAGAGAAAAGGAGAGAGAGGAGAGAGAGAGAGAAGAGAGAGAGAAGAGAGAGAGAAAGAGAAGAGGAGAGAGGAGAGAGAAGAGAGAGAGAGAGAGAAGAGAGAAAGAGAAGAGAGAGAGAGAGAGAGAGAAGAGAAAGAGAGAGAGAGAAAGAAAGAGAGAGAGGTAGAGAGAAGAGAGAGAGAGAGAAGAGAAAGAGAGAAGGCCAGTGCAAGCTACATCAGTGACGAAGCTGCTCAGCTGATGGTGACACTATTGACAAAGACTGAAGTCCCACACTGAGCTTAACTCAGGGTAAATAATCGGTGGAATTCTGTCATCGCTAAGGTCCCACAGACTGACAGAGTTCAAAACACTACCTTTGGGAATTCTAACACAATTCCTCTGACCACCACAGAGGGAACAAATCCTCTTCCCAGCAACGAAGGAAACCTTGGATCTGTTAATTTTCCTACACCTGACATCTCTGCTTCAGCCACTGCCAGTCCACTTGACAGTGCACATACCATCTCTGATCCTACACCTGTCAGCACACCTGCCGACACTATTCCAGAATCTGGCAGAAGTGCTTCATCAGCAAGTTCTGAGTCAGGAGTTTCTCCACCAGAGATTGGTGCAGTTAATAATCAGGGAACTATCACTTCACCTGATCACCTACTGCGTCAAAGTACGAACAGCAGGGACACATCTGTCAGAACTGGTAGAGGACAGGGCAGAGGACGTGGAAGAGGACGTGGAGGAGGAAGACATCTACAGTTGTCTCACCATCCACTAACACAGTTCCAGCAGCAGAACCTGAGGACAAATCTGCAAAACACAGGAGGTGCAACAAATCATAGTCCACCCTCCCAGGCACCTAGGCTGTGCTCTTGCTGTCACCGGAAGGGGCACACTGCCAGCAACTGCCTGCGAGATACCAGGTGTAATTACTGCTACAAGAAAGGACATCAGGAGGACCAGTGTCGGAAGAAAAAGGAACTTGACAGACAGGACCACCTGTTTAGAGACCTGTTCTCAGAACAAACCAGCAGGATCTCTGAACTGGTGAACACTCTCACACATGTCACCCACTCAGCTACTCCTATCCCAGCCCAGCAGGTGGTATTGTGCCTTATGCAAGACCACAGATCTACATCCCTGCAGCTGCCTCAGTACCCTACCTCTCTCAAGGGCAGGCACCTTACATGCCCTACACACCCACCACCTCAAGCTGACCACATCATCATGAGGAGCCAGTCCATCAGCATCCTGTCGGCCAACATTAGAGGTTTCATTACTAATGCTGGAGAGCTCACACACAGTTTTGTGAACACTCGACGTCCCGACATGATAGCTGTTGTTGAAACATTTTTGGATGACAGGACTCCAGAAAATTTTGCAAGAATTGCTGGCTACACCTCATGGATGAGAAGAGGCAGGCTAGGGCAAGGAGGAGGTGTTGCTGTGTGCTTCTCTAAAAGTGTTCATGCCCAGCATATTGATGTTGCCACCCCTACTCATCTTGAAATGAAGTTCTTCAAGCTCTGCACAAACACTAGTACCTCTGTACTAGCATGTGCAATGTACAGACCTCAGTGGCAACATGCAGAGCCCATTAACTTCCTAATGGAAAATATTGACTCCCTTCTGCTACAACACAACTGTCAACATATCATAATTGTTGGTGACCTCAACCAGACCTTTACA
>NC_091309.1:36827108-36893431 GCF_038502225.1 Cherax quadricarinatus | reverse complement strand
TGAATGGAGAAATTTATTTATATAGTATGCATTTCTTAAGCTTATTTTTTATGTGTCTTGTGTTGAGGCATTTTCCTTATATCACTTAAAAATTATTATGTTGGAAAATAAAGATGTATTTTAATATAATGTTTAGTATGAAGGCAGTAAGGAATGACTATTGACAGATGTCACTTTCTTTAAATATTTTGATATTGTGATGAGCATTAGAGATAAGTCACTTTTTACTGTCTCTTAACCCGTAAACGGTCCAAACGTATATATACGTTTTTTCAACATTTGAAAGCATGTAAAAAAAGTAGATCTTCTTTTTGTTTTTTTACATTTGAAAATGTATAAAAAAACTTTGATCTACTTTTTTTTTTGTTATATTTGAAAATATGTAAAAAAAAACAGATCTACTTTTGTAGCACTACACATGTGAACGTAGATCTGCTTGGACCGTTTACGGGTTAATGATGTTGATGTATCCTTACAGCTGTTTCTTTGGTTTTTACCTGCAGATTTTTTTCCTACTTTTGAAGTAGAAGTTTCAATTAGACATTCTGCATAAACAGCACTTATGTAGTAAGTATGATAATCCTTAAAACCATTAAAATTTTGGTATAAGTATATTTAGTATTTTTTATTAATGGTTATACTAAATTCAGGTGAAACCTACAGGAAGACCTTTAACCCTTAAATTGTATATGATGCAGATCAACAGCCAAATAGTAAACTGTTTAATGTATACTCTCCAAGAATTATTTTTGGCAAGCATATTTTTGATAAATTAGACACATGTGCAACTCTTGGGTATCTTTATTGAGGAAACGTTTTGCCACACAGTGGCTTCATCAGTCCATACAAAGGAGAATCTTGAAGAACAGGAGGAGAATGAGGTAATCAGTCCCTCAACCTTGAGTCGATGTGATCAGTCCATCAATCTTGAATAGATTCTATTCAAGATTGATGGACTGATCACATCGACTCAAGGTTGAGGGACTGATTACCTCATTCTCCTCCTGTTCTTCAAGATTCTCCTTTGTATGGACTGATGAAGCCACTGTGTGGCAAAACGTTTCCTCAATAAAGATACCCAAGAGTTGCACATGTGTCTAATTTATCAACATGTCGGTTCTCTGAACCATTCATCTACAAAACATATTTTTAAATGGGGATGTAGAATTTTGTGTTAAAAAAAGGACCTCGAGTCCCTAGTACAAAAATAATATGCCATATAAAATTCACAGCCTCAGTGTGCCCTACCAAGTCGATTCTCTCAATTCATGTTTGGTCACTATGGTGAACACAGTTTTAAGTGAAGAAATAAACTATTTTATACATTCAAGAGAGTATTAAGTTTGAAGAATTTTCTAGTGATAAGTACTTTGAAGAATTTACAAGGTATGTAGCATTGTCCAACAAGGAAATGATAAATTCAGGTTTTGCAAGGCATGCCTAGACCTTATGATGCCCAAAATTTGCTATCTTCCCAGATGGGATTGTGATATGCAACTGCTTTTCCAGGTAGTGATCCAAGGACATATATTAGAAACAACCAGAATTTTCACAGCTGTATAATTCTCACTGCCATCATTTGCATTGCTACTGTATCTGCCTCAGACTTTGCAAAAGCCTTTGACAAGTGCGATCATAGTGTAATAGTACACAAAATGCCCCTTAAAGGAGGTTCCTTGATGCTGGTGAAGGGCTCTTGATCTAGGGAATTGGATCTGTGCTCCAATTCCCAGAAATGAACCTGAATACTTTTCATCCTTCCTCCACAGGCGCTGTATAATCCTATGGGTTTAGCGCTCCCGCATGATTATAATAATAAAGTACAAAAAATGCATGATAAAGGAATAACAGGAAACGTGGGTAGATGGATCTATAACTTCCTAACAAATAGAAAACAAAGAGTAAGTAAACAGTAAAATCAGTGGTGGCTACAGTGGAGAACTCTGTTCCACAAGGTACAGTACTCACTCCCATCCTTTTCCTCATCTTCATATCTGACACAGAGTGTGTCCTCCTTTGCTGATGATACTATCATGATAGTATCATCCAACAAGTATACTGCAAATCTCCAAGCAGACATCAAGTTAGTTTAATATTTTTATTATGCACCCCATACCTATCCTATGAGTGGCAGTCAAAAAGATTACAGAGGTACATAATAGGTCCAAGGACTGGGGTGCAAAGTTTTGATAGCCGAACAAGTTACAAAGGTAATGAACCATTCACACGTCTACACCTGATAACAATTATAATGAGTTATTAATGCAATTACGTATTAGCTTTATTTACAGTTTACCTGGAGTTTACCTGGAGAGAGTTTCGGGGGTCAACGCCCCCGCGGCCCGGTCTGTGACCAGGCCTCCTGGTGGATCAGCGCCTGATCAACCAGGCTGTTGCTGCTGGCTGCACGCAAACCAACGTACGAGCCACAGCCCGGCTGATCAGGAACCGACTTTAGGTGCTTGTCCAGTGCCAGCTTGAAGACTGCCAGGGGTCTGTTGGTAATCCCCCTTATGTGTGCTGGGAGGCAGTTGAACAGTCTCGGGCCCCTGACACTTATTGTATGGTCTCTTAACGTGCTAGTGACACCCCTGCTTTTCATTGGGGGGATGGTGCATCGTCTGCCAAGTCTTTTGCTTTCGTAGTGAGTGATTTTCGTGTGCAAGTTCGGTACTAGTCCCTCTAGGATTTTCCAGGTGTATATAATCATGTATCTCTCCCTCCTGCGTTCCAGGGAATACAGGTTTAGAAACCTCAAGCGCTCCCAGTAATTGAGGTGTTTTATCTCCGTTATGCGCGCCGTGAAAGTTCTCTGTACATTTTCTAGGTCGGCAATTTCACCTGCCTTGAAAGGTGCTGTTAGAGTGCAGCAATATTCCAGCCTAGATAGAACAAGTGACCTGAAGAGTGTCATCATGGGCTTGGCCTCCCTAGTTTTGAAGGTTCTCATTATCCATCCTGTCATTTTTCTAGCAGATGCATTGATACAATGTTATGGTCCTTGAAGGTGAGATCCTCCGACATAATCACTCCCAGGTCTTTGACGTTGGTGTTTCGCTCTATTTTGTGGCCAGAATTTGTTTTGTACTCTGATGAAGATTTAATTTCCTCATGTTTACCATATCTGAGTAATTGAAATTTCTCATCGTTGAACTTCAGTGAGTAAAGTCAGGGTATTTTTCCAAAATGGTTTGTAATATACCACTGTGGATAAAATACTTTGACATATCTTCAACATTTCTGAATGAGTTGTCTCTGAATTCATTAATTTTTATCTCATTCCAGTATATAATGACACAAGGTGTGACCACAGCCCATCCGGTAAAATTTTCATTTCATCTCGTCTGCATCTGGTGGTGGTGATTTAACCTCCCAAAGATACTTGTAACCCAGCTGGGGCCAGGCAGTAGTG
Source organism: Cherax quadricarinatus (assembly GCF_038502225.1). NCBI lineage: Eukaryota > Metazoa > Arthropoda > Malacostraca > Decapoda > Parastacidae > Cherax > Cherax quadricarinatus. Next base: position 36,890,019 of record NC_091309.1, on the reverse strand, counting down.
ACATCCAAGAATCTACTTATTTTGTTGGATGTACCATAGGCATGTGGTTCCTCCTGCATGATAGAATGATGATAGATGGACTGACTGGTACTTGCTCCCATTCTATTCCTCGTCCTCATTTCTGAAATAGACAGACATGTAAGCCATAGCTCCATGTCTTCCTTTGCAGATGACACCTGGATTACCATGGAAGTGACCTCCATCGAAGACACCACAAGACTCCAAGCAGACATCAACCAACTCTTCGAATGGGCCACTCAAAACAATATGATGTTCAACGAGGAGAAATTTCAACTACTCAGATATGGGAAACTTGAGCAAATTAAAAATGTATCAGGGTATACGACAAATTCTAACCATACAATAGAGTGGAAAAGTAATGTGAAAGACCTGAGAGTGATAATGTCGGAGGATCTTGCCTTCAAAGACCACAACAATGTATCTACCTCATCTGCTAGGAAAATGATAGGATGGATAATGAGAGCCTTCAAAACTAGGGACGCCAAGCCCATGATGATTCTCTTCAAATCGCTTGTTCTTTCTAGGCTGGAATACTGCTGTACACTAACTGCCCCCTTCGAGGCTGGCGACATTGCAGACCTGGAGAGTGTGCAAAGAACTTTCATGGCACACATAAGTACGATAAGGCATCTAAATTACTGGGAATGGTTGAAGGTCCTTGATCTGTATTCCCTGGAATGCAGGTGAGAGAGAGATACATGATAATATACACTTGGAAGGTCCTGGAGGGATTGGTACCAAACCTGCACATGAAAATCACTCCCTATGAAAGCAAAAGACTCTGCAGGGGATGCAACATTTCCCCCATGAAAAGCAGGGGTGCCACAAGTATATTGAGAGACAACACAATAAGTGTCCGGGGCCCATGATTGTTCAATTGCCTCCTAGCATGCATAAAGGGGATTACCAATAGACCCCTGGCTGTCTTCAAGAGGGAGCTGAACAGGCACCTAAGTCAGTTCCCGACCAACCGGCCATCAGTAACAGCCTGGTTGATCAGGCCCTGACCCACCACGAGACCTGGTCATGGACTGGGCCATGGGGGCGTTAACCCTCGGAACACCCTCTAGTTATATATACGTATATATCTTATCTTTGCTGAGTGTCAAGGAAATGAGTGGCAGCTTGCCGCCTCGCTGTTTGTGGTGATGCATGAGCTTCAGAGCCACTCAGCTCCCAGGGATTTACATTAAGTTTATATCAGATCATTGATGTGCATTTTATGAAGTGGTGGATTTGCTGTGGTATACTGCATGAGTATTTACAATCAACTGCTTGATATAACTTTTAAGCAAGATTTAATAGGTGCCTTTTAATAATGTTATTAAAGCAAGTATCAGATAGGAAACTGTTTACATTTTCAGGTGGAATTCAATATTTTTGGTCCTTTTATTTGCAAGGAATTTGGAAACAGATTGAGTAGTAAATATAGTACATATATCAAAGACATACTTGTTCCTTGTATTGTGTGTGTACTCACTTAATTGTGGTTGCAGGGGTCGAGTCTTAGCTCCTGGCCCTGCCTCTTCACTGGTTGCTACTAGGTCCTCTCTCTCCCTGCTCCATGAGCTTTATCATACCTCGTCTTAAAACTATGTATGGTTCCCGCCTCCACTACTTCACTTTCTAGGCTATTCCACGGCCTGACTACTCTATGACTGAAGAAATTCTTCCTAACATCCCTTTGACTCATCTGAGTCTTCAACTTCCAATTGTGACCTCTTGTTTCTGTGTCCCCTCCCTGGAACATCCTGTCTTTGTCAACCTTGTCTATTTCGCGCAGTATTTTATATGTCGTTATCATGTCTACCCTGACCCTCCTGTCCTCCAGTGTCGTCAGGCCGATTTCCCTTAACCTTTCTTCATAGGACATTCCCCTTAGCTCTGTAACTAACTTTGTCGCAAACCTTTGCACTTTCTCTAATTTCTTGACGTGCTTGATCAAGTGCAGGTTCCAAACAGGTGCTGCATACTCCAGTATGGGCCTGACGTACACGGTGTACAGTGTCTTGAACGATTCCTTACTAAGGTATCGGAACGCTGTCCTCTGGTTTGCCAGGCGCCCATATGCTGCAGCAGTTATCTGGTTGATGTGTGCTTCCGGAGACGTGCTCGGTGTTGTGCTCACCCCAAGATCTTTCCCCTTGAGCGAGGTTTGCAGTCTCTGGCCACCTACCCTATACTCCGTCTGCGGTCTTCTGTGCCCTTCCCCAATCTTCATGACTTTGCATTTGACGAGGTTAAATTCGAGAAGGCAGTTGCTGGACCAGGTATCCAGTCTGTCCAGGTCTCTTTGAAATCCTGCCTGATCCTCATCCGATTTAATTCCCCTCATTAACTTCACATCATCTGCGAACAGACACACTTCTGAGTCTAACCCTTCTATCATGTCGTGTGTGTGTGTGTGTGTGTGTACTCACCTAGTTGTACTCAAATAGTTGAGGTTGCAAGGGTCGAGTCCTAGCTCCTGGACCCACCTCTTCACTGGTCGCTACTAGGTCACTCTCCCTGAACTGTGAACTTCATCATACCTCTGCTTAAATCTATGTATGGATCCTGCCTCCACTACATCACTTCCCAAACTATTCCACTTCCTGACTACTCTGAGGCTGAAGAAATACTTCCTAACATCCCTGTGATTCATCTGTGCCTTCAACTTCCAACTGTGTCCCCTTGTTGCTGTGTCTCATCTCTGGAACATCCTGTCTTTGCCCACCTTGTCAATTCCTCTCAGTATTTTGTATGTCGTTATCATGTGTGTACTCACCTATTTGTGGTTGCAGGGGTCGAGTCCTAGCTCCTGGCCCTGCCTCTTCACTGGTTGCTACTGGGTCCTCTCTCTCCCCACTCCATGAGCTTTATCATACCTCGTCTTAAAACTATGTATGGTTCCTGCCTCCACTACATCACTTTCTAGGCTATTCCACTGCCTGACAACTCTATGACTGAAGAAATACTTCCTAATATCTCTCTGACTCATCTGTGTCTTCAACTTCCAATTGTGACCTCTTGTTTCTGTCTCCCCTCCCTGGAACATCCTGTCTTTGTCCACTTTGTCTATTCCGTGCAGTATTTTATATGTCGTTATCATGTCTCCCCTGACTCTCCTGTCCTCTAGTGTCGTCAGGCTGATTTCCCTTAACCTTTCTTCATAAGACATTCCCCTTAGCTCTGGAACTAACCTTGTCGCAAACCTTTGCACTTTCCCTAGTTTCTTGACGTGCTTTATCAAGTGCGGGTTCCAAACAGGTGCTGCATACGCCGGTATGGGCCTCACGTACACGGTGTACAGTGTCTTGAACGATTCCTTATTAAGGTATCGTCAGGTTTGCCAGACGCCCATATGCTGCAGCAGTTACCTGGTTGATGTGTGCTTCCGGAGACATGCTCGGTGTTATACTCACTCCAAGATCTTTCTCCTTGAGTGAGGTTTGCAGTCTTTGGCCACCTAGCCTATACTCTGTCTGCGGTCTTCTTTGCCCTTCCCCTATCTTCATGACTTTGCATTTGGCGGGATTAAATTCGAGAAGCCAGTTGCTGGACCAGGTGTCCAGTCTGTCCAGGTCTCTTTGAAGTCCTGCCCTGTCCTCATCTGATTTAATTCTCCTCATTAACTTCACATCGTCTGCGAACAGGGACACTTCTGAGTCTAACCCTTCCATCATGTCGTTCACATATACCAAAAATAGCACTGGTCCTAGGACCGACCCCTGTGTGACCCCGCTCGTCACAGGTGCCCATTGTGATACATCATTACGTACCATGACTCGTTGTTGCCTCCCTGTCAGGTATTCTCTGATCCATTGCAGTGCCCTTCCTGTTATACGCGCCTGATCATCTAGTTTCTGCACTAGTCTCTTGTGAGGAACTGTGTCGAAGGCCTTCTTGCAGTCCAAGAAAATGCAATCAACCCACCCCTCTCTCTCGTGTCGCACTTCTGTTACTTTGTCATAGAACTTCAGAAGGTTTGTGACACAGGATTTGCCTTCCATGAATCAGTGCTGGTTATCGTTTATAATCTTGTTCTGTTCCAGGTGCTCCACCACTCTCCTCCTGATAATCTTCTCCATGACTTTGCATAATATACACGTCAGTGACACTGGTCTGTAATATAGTGCCTCTTTTCTGTCTCCTTTTTTTAAAAATGGGAACTACATTTGCGGTCTTCTATACCTCAGGTAGTTGCCCAGTTTCAAGGGATGTGTGTATGTGTGTGTGTGTGTGTCCTGCTGTAGCTCTCTATGAAGAGTTAAGCTCTGGGTTAATGTTTGTATTGAGTGTCCTGTATACATAGTGTGCACATTATTAGGTGAGAATATTTTGTATGGTATGCAAATTTAGACTCAAATAAGTGTGGGAGTTGTTGTCTGGAACCTAAATGAGTGATTATTCTAAGAGCAGGTTTCGGCTGGGTAACAATGGCTTTACCCCTCATGGAAGGTTCCTTGATGTTGGTGAGGGGCTCTTGATTTAGGGAATTGGATCTGTGCTCCAGTTCCCCGAATTAAGTCTGAATGCCTTCCACATCCCCCCTCCCCTGGGTGCTGTATAATCCTACGGGTTTAGCGCTTCCCCCTTGATTATAATAATAATAATAACAATGGCTTTAAGGTGAGTGCTGTTGTTGACACCCATGCGCAAATGCCAACCCATTATGATACCATGAATATAGATAAGTATGTTTATGGAGCAACTTGCAATGTGAACAGACTGACTGATGTTGTAGTGGCCAGGCTTAGGCTTGGTTACAAGTACTTCTGGCAGTTTGGGAGACACACAGATGATGATCAAACTAAATGTAAATTATGTAATCAGGCATATGGTCACTGTCTTGAACACTATGTGCTTAATTGTCCACTATTGATGAATACAGAGATAGACAATATAATAACCTATGTGACATGTCAAGATATCTTATTAATGAAAATAAGATACCAGTTATACTAAGCAAATTTCCTAAATTTGCTTGTAACAGATAAGTGAACTATAGATATGTAGATATAAATCCATATGTATTCCTGTTAACCCTTTGGGGCCTAGTTCCTAGGCCTTTTGTATATCCATATGCTCTTGCATACCGTCCACAGGATGGATATGGGGTGCACAATAAACTAGCCACTTCGATGGCAAAATCTAATCTCTAATCAGTAGTTAGGTAGGGCTAGACCAGAGTAATACAGAGTAAGCAAGGACGTTTGAGGTACACAGTAGAGTATTTTTGAGAGAATGTTCACTGTTTTGGAACTTTTTTTAGAAATGTTTCGAACGTACATGTCAAATTTTAGTTTGCTGTCCAGGTATATACCCAGGAGTTTATTCTCTTTCTACCTTTCAGCAGCCCCTCATGGAAGGTTCCTTTATGTTGGTGAGGGGCTCTTGATTTAGGGAATTGGATCTGTGCTCCAGTTCCCCGAATTAAGCCTGAATGCCTTCCACATCCCCCCCCAGGCGCTGTATAATCCTCCGGGTTTAGCGCTTCCCCCTTGATTATAATAATAATAATCTACCTTTTAGCTGGTGTATTATTTATCTTTTTGTTCGAATAAATATTATTAGCTTTGCTCCCAAGTATTGTGTAGGTCTTATCAGTATTGAGTGTGAGTTGTTAGATGTGATCCAACAGAATACAAACCTAACACAAGACACAAAACTCTGCGTGGCCCGGTGGTCTGGTGGCTAAAACTCCCGCTTCACACACACGGAGGGCCCGGGTTCGATTCCCGGCGGGTGGAAATTCCGACACGTTTCCTTACACCTATTGTCCTGTTCACCTAGCAGCAAATAGGTACCTGGGTATTAGTCGACAGGTGTGGGTCGCATCCTGGGGGACAAGATTAAGGACCCCAATGGAAATAAGTTAGACAGTCCTCGATGACGCACTGACTTTCTTGGGTTATCCTGGGTGGCTAACCCTCCGGGGTTAAAAATCCGAACGAAATCCTATCTTATCTTATCTCTCTCTTCGACATCCTCCGTCTCCAACTCACTCTTTGCAACAACTCAATGCGCATTAAAGGCCCTAAGATCTGGAATTCATTGCCTGAATCATCGAAAGGTCCCCTGTATACCAATCAATATAGAGCTATTGTTAATAAGGACCTCATCTCCCTAACGTAACTAAACCAACATTGTGCTATACTAACTCTATCCCTGTTCTTCCAGTCTTCCTCAAACTCCCATAGAAAATTAAGCACTAATCTAGTTTCATTATATTCCTATTGAAACTAACTTCCTGTATCTTCACCATCTGAAGATCACTGAACCACTTTGAAGTATTAATGAATACTTAAAACTGTACTATTGTTCACTTAGCTTCCTCTCTTTTTGTACATGTAAAAATTCCTACTTAATAACTCATGTCTAGTTCTTAAGTAGTCTTTAAGCATTAGGATTAGTCTGCCCGAAATGCACCACATATTAGTGGCTTTCTTTGTGCCTAACAATATTTTATTTCATGTACATTACATTACTTGTATACTGCAGAAAATAAGTTATTTGTATCTGTAAGTACTGTACATATATACTGTATCTTTCCAAGTTTGACATTAACTGTGTTGGTAAGTATATGCATTTGAGATGACGAAAGTTGTGTTATTTGCAAAGAATTGGCTTATGTTCCTATGAAGCATTAGAAGTAATAGTAGAGGGCTCAGAGCACTTCTCTGTGGAATCCCTATTTTGACAATGGGTTTGTTAGAGCAATAAAGCAGCCAATTGGAAATTGGCTACTTGATTGGATAGACTGAGCTTTATTGGGATATATTGAGCTGACCGTGGTGCTGTCCCGTCCTGACGCCAAACTGACAAAGCTTCAGGATATTGTTTCATTATGAATCTGTTTTCATATTCCTCAAGGTCACTTAGGAGCTTCTCCACCTCCTCCTCAGTTGTGTGTAATTCATCCAACACTAGTTGGTTTATCCCTTGTTGGTGTACCCCACTGTTTTGTCTTCCCAGTGTCCCACCAGCCTCCACTGTAAATAGTAAATACTTCCTGAAATCTCATGTTGAGCTCCTCACATACTTCTTTGTCATTTCTTGTGAGCTCCCCACCTTCTTTCCCCAGCCTGATTACCTGGTCCTTGACTGTTGTCTTCCTCCTGATGTGGCTGTAAAACAGTTTCGGGTCAGACTTGACTTTCGATGCTATGTTGTTTTCATACTGCCGCTGTGTACACTTGTTTCTGGCTCGTTGGCTAATATCTTTATTTTCCTGAGTCCTTTGCCTTCTGTACTTTTTCCATTCTCTAGGGCACTTAGTTTTTGCCTCTCTACACCTTCGGGTAAACCAAGGGCTCGTTCTGTCCTTCCTATTATTTCTGTTACCCTTGGGATTGGGAACAAACCTGCCTCCTTGCATTTTGTTGTTACAAAGTCCATCATTTCGTTTACTGACTTTCCTACCAACTCCTGTTCCCACTGAACCTCCTGCAGGAAGGTCCTCATTCCTGTGTAGTCCCCTGTGTAGTGTGTGTGTGCGTGCGTGTGAAATTCTGTTTCAAGCTTGGTAAAACGGCTAGTAAAACTCACCAAATGCTTCATTAAGCATTTGACAACAAATTAATGGGTCGGGAACAGCGTTTTAAATGGTTTTCTTGATTCAACGCAGGACGAAAACCAGTTAAGGATGGTAAACATTGAGATTGTCCATTGATGTCAAAAAAGTGGGAAAGGCTCTTCACGAAGATGGTCGTCAGTGTCCAAGACGTTGCAAGTGCTGTGGGAATTTTGACTTAAAATTTTGACTTAAAATTTGAACATGAATTGAGTGGCTGCAAAATCTGTGTCCTGTTTGTTGGCTTCAGACGAGACAGACCATCTTTTTCTGGCTAAAAATAACATGGTGGTCATCCCCACTCTCCCTGCATCCCAGATCTACCCCCCTGTGACTTTTTTTTTTCTCTTCCCCAAAATAAAAATGGCATTTAAAGGGTGTTGTTTTAATGACGTGGAGGACATTTAAGCAGAATTGCAAGCCAGACTAGATGCCGTTAGGAAAGAAGAGTTACACGAAGTGGCAGAGGTGCCAGGATCAGTGTATTGCCTTCCAGGGAGGCTATACACTGATCCTGGGAGGGAGATAATTTCATCTCGAGGTTAGGTAAACCTATATATATATTTTTTTGCTGCAGTCCAGGAACTTTTTGATAGTACCTCAGACATAGTTCATAATCTCAAGGCTAATTGTAATTGAACGACTGTTAGTGAATAAACAGAAAAAAACTGCCAGTCTTCTCTACTTTATATCTGAGCCTCAGAATCAGTACATTTTGTACTTAATAGCTTGTCTAGCACTTCCAAGAATCCCTGCTAGTTGTCCTGGGTCTGCACCCTCCTCATTGTGCTTTTCTTGCATTTCTTCAGGACAATCAGGAACTGCTTAAACTTCCTGATGATCTGCTCCTCCATTATGGGAAGATGGCTAATGGGTCAACTTCCAAAGAGAGAGAGAGCCAGTCTTGACAGCATTGGTGCAGCAGTCCCTCTCCCATCTTAAAAATTGGTGGTAATATCCATGGAGGACTGTCCTCCAGGCTGGAAGTTGGTATTTATGGTGCTTCTCAATGATGGGCACCACCAAGGTGGTTATTCCAACTCATATCCATAGTTCTGAAAGGTGGCTTTGGTATAGATAATCATAACAAAATAAATTACTGTTGATAAAGGGAAGATTTTTTTTTACATGACATGGACTGTATGACCCATATGAATTTAGTGTTTCTTCCTGATTAAAAAAGAAAATTTATGTGACATGGGCTTACTAATAGTGAAGCAAACAGGTTCCATAGAGAAAGCATGAAAATAACCTTATGCATGTCCTAAATGTTGTCCAGTTTCATTAAAACTGAACACGAAGAAGATTCTCCATCACTGGGTACATAAGCAATGAGCACACTGAAAAAAGAATAATAAAAAAAAAATCCCACCCATTTTAGGGCCACCATTCTGAAAACATACACCTTATTAACAAGAATGCTGAGTGAACTAATATGTCAAAGTGCTCTGTATATACAGTATTATGACATTCATCCTTCCTAATCCAATGAAGCTTGCGGCGTCTATGTAAATAACACTACACAAACAGAAAACATAAGATGTTAAATGAAGGTAACACTATACGTTCTTCCTCTGACGTGTTCACCTTAATTAATGTTGGGCACCTGTCATCCTTTCTCACGTGATAGTCTAGCAGTCCAAACACACAATGAACTACCAAGAGGGGTTCCTTGATGCAGAGAGGGGCTTTTGATCCAAGGAATTGGACTTGCCCTTCCCTGCCTGGGATGACTAAGATTCCCAGCAACGGTATCCTACCAGCTCTTCTTTCTCAAAAAAACATCGCCCATCAAAACTTGTGATGGCCTAAGGTGAAAGTTCAACTACATGAACCCACGTAGACCACAACATGACCCAAGAATACTAAGAATGTAACCCAAATCTTGACAAAATTAGAAGATCTAAGGAAGACAGCCCTGCTAACCCAAACACTGCCTCCGCTGCCAGACAACCACTTAACCCAAGCTCCGAGAAAACAAGCCTTCTCCTCCATTGCTACACAGTATCTACTTCAGTGATACTATGAAAGGATATCGCAGAAGAAACAACACCAGTAATAAAAGAATAACAGCAAGGTCCCTAGAACTCAACTTGTCTACCCAGCAGGACGCCAGTGTATCATCAACCCCCCTCACCGCCGCCACCCAGGGAACAACAACAACAACAACAAACATGGCTGACTCCCCCTCCAACTCCACTCCCTTCAAAGGATTCATCCATGATAACTCAGGTATGATTATTCCTGACAATATCAAGGACTACATCGTTGCTCTAGAAAATGAAATCAAAGATATCAAAGCAGCACTCGAGCGACGAGATTCCAAGATAACCAACCTCGAGAATAAGATCCAAAACCTTGAAGAGAAGATTACATCGGGAAGTGTTGACACAGAAAATACTCTAAAAGCAGCTATAGCCAGTCACACTGAGCAAATAACAACAATAAATATGAAGGTTGAAGAAGCAATCAAGGACTGGAATCAGAACATGCACACTCGACTAAATGAATACCTTGATTTCCAAGACGACAAAACTGAACAAGATAAGTTGTCTGATGCAGTTATAATAAACAGTCCACACATTCCTAGTGACATAACACAAGCACAGTGCAAAGAAACTGCTATCAGGATAATACAGGACCACGTACAAGTCATCGTGCAAAACAATGAAATCAAAGAAACACATTTGTTAGGAAAACCAGGAAGTAAACACAGTATAATGATCAGACTTCATTCATACGATAAAAGAAAGGACCTAATTAAATCAGCAATTACAATGAAAAATGGAGTGTACATAAATGAGTGTCTAACAAAAAAACGTCAAAACCTTCTGTTCAGGCTGAGAAAACTTAAACAGGAAAACAAAATTCATCAGTGTTTCACGCGAGATGGGAAAATACTAGTAAGGAAAACATCAACAGGACAACAATATACCATCTCAAACGAACATGATTTCTCTACCTTCCTTAGAAAAGCTGACATTTCTGTAACAGATTAGATAAGTGCCCTTAATACATATATACGTGTGGTGCATATAGTGTACGTTACTATTATATTGTACATTATTATTTTTATTATTTCTCATCACTAGCTAATGCCAACTACCTCCAATACTCTATACTTCTTTCTTACTGCTATTAATTGCTCATAATTTTAAATTACAAGTCAAATCTTACTCCAAATTATTAATATTCATTTTTCTTACCTGTCCATTTAATTTTGTTTATCACAACTTGTTTTTTAGTCACTTTTCATTGTGTATGCAATTAGTGTATATTCCAATTACTTTTTTGCAAGTACCAAAACTATCTTTTGCTAGCTAGTACCAACTACCTCATTTTTTTTACTTTTATTGTGCAATAAACTGCTCAATTTATCTAATATTACAAATCAGATCTTACTCCTAAACCAATATTATTTCATAGTGACCATCTGTCCATTTAACTTTGTTTACCATTACTTAATTTTAGTCCCTTATATATTTTCTCCTTTATTTTAGCTTTATATAACTACCCTAGTTTATACATTCACAATTGTTAAAATAATCAAGGTGCTATTCTCAGGTGCTAAAGTAGAACAAGTTCACAATTTTGCCATTATATTCCAAAACTCATTTATTTTATAGTACTACCTACTATCATATTCCCAAGCTCCATTATTTGATCATCACTTTATTTGTACTAGTCCCTTTTATATTGTCTCCTTTATTTTAGCTTAAAAAAAAAAAACTACCTTAGCTCATTATTTTACATTTGTTAAATAATTCAGGTGCTATTTTTTTTAGCTTAAGACTATTTACTCTGTTTTATACTTAATTCTACCTATAGATTCACTACAAATCTTATGATTACAAGCATTGATCCTGATACCAACCTCTTATTTAATGACTTAAATGAATCAAACAGTTACTGTAATTACTACACTGCAGAACAATCAAAGGCACTTCTCAGAGCCAACAACAACATAACTATCTTTAACTACAATATCAGATCTTTAAGCAAGCATTACGATGACCTCATAGCATTACTAAATTCCTTACATGCCAATATGTCCATCATTACACTAACTGAAACCTGGCTAAAGCCTGATAGTACAGATGTCTATGCCATTCCTGGTTACACAGCCATACACAACTGTAGGCCAGACCAACAAGGGGGTGGCACAGCCATATACTACTCAGACCAACTAGAATGTATCACTAATACTTGCACAAGAGATGAACATGGGGAATATATAATAGCCAAATTCAAATCCAAATACCTACAAAAACCTCTCACATTGATAAACATCTACAGAGTTCCACAGTCAAACATTAGCCAATTTAGTCAAAACCTAGGAAGTATGATAACTGATGCACGCATGAACAAAGATCACTTACTACTCTCAGGTGACTTCAATATAAATCTCCTGCAAGACCAGGACCCACACGTTACTGAATTCACAAACACAATGAGTAACTGTATGTTGCTACCAACAGTAACAAAACCTACAAGAGTTACAGAGACTAGTGTTTCCCTACTTGACCACATCTGGACCAACACCATATCCCCTTTAAAATCAGGCATAATTACAGATAATACCACAGACCACTACCCTACTTTCCTCATAACAACTCTTGGTAAATTACCCCAAGACACTACTAAAGTCACCTTCAGACTTCACAATGAGGCAGCCATTAATAACTTCACAACAGCAGTAGCAAACATTGACTGGCACACTGAGCTAGAAATCAATACAGATATTGACGAATGTATTAATAATTTTCTAAAAAAGACCCAATACCTCTATAACAAGCACTGCCCTAAAAAAACTAAGCAGATGACAGCTAAGAGACTGAACAGTCCCTGGCTAACACCCAGCATTCTCAAATCCATAAATACAAAACACCAATATGAAAAACAGTACAGAATGGGTCACATAACCAGAGACCAAACAAAACGTTACTCGTCAATCCTAACCAGCCTGATAAGAAGGGCAAAAAAATTGTATTATGAGAACAGATTATCCAACTTACGAGGTGATATAAAAAAGACCTGGAAAACCCTATCAGAAATTCTGGGAACAAAAAAGATATCACGAAATAGCGAAATAAAATTAGCAAAATCAGATGAACCCCAACTCCCACCAACAGAAACAGCAAACAGACTCAATGATTTCTTCTCCACTATAGGACAAAACCTTGCCAATAAAATCCCAAGCTCAGATACCCCACCAAATGACTACCTCACCGGCAACTACCCGAACACACTGTTCCTAGCTCCGACTAACCCATACGAAGTCTCCCTTATTATCAACGCACTAAAAAACAAGGCAGGAGATTTAAATACCTTACCACCCTTTATATACAAAAAAGTGTCACAAGTGCTATCACCAATCATTGCAACACTCTTTAACAAATCCATTGAATCCTCCACCTTCCCTACAGTACTCAAAATAGCAAGGGTCACCCCGATCCACAAAGGAGGAGACCAAACAGAGTTGAATAACTATAGGCCAATATCCAACTTACACCCTCTCTCAAAAATCTTCGAAAAATTAATTCATAAACGAATCTACTCCTACCTTATCTCCCAAAACATACTCAACCCCTGCCAATTTGGATTCAGGCCTAATAAAAATACTAATGATGCTATTATACACATGCTAGAACATATATACACTGCAATAGAGAAAAAAGAAGTCCCACTGGGGATCTTCATTGACTTACGTAAAGCTTTTGATACAGTTGACCATGACTTGCTCCACGTAAAATTGTCACACTATGGTATAAGAGGGCACTCCCTCAACTACCTCAAGTCATACCTCAGCAACAGAAGCCAATATGTGTACGCAAATGGGGCAAACTCTTCTGCACAACCAATTACAGTTGGTGTCCCACAGGGAAGTGTCCTTGGCCCTCTTCTCTTTCTCCTATACATAAATGACCTACCAAATGCTTCGCAATTACTCAAACCCACACTATTTGCTGATGACACAACATACGTCTTCTCCCACCCGAGCCCAGTCACGCTAGCCAATACTGTAAATACCGAATTACAGAAAATATCTACCTGGATGAGTACTAACAAACTTACACTAAACATTGACAAAACCTACTTCATTCAGTTTGGTAACAGAGCTACAGATGTCCCTCTTAACATAATGATAAACGGATCACCTATCACAAAGCTAACAGAGGGAAAATTCTTAGGAATCCACCTTGATAATAGACTCAAATTTCATACACATATACAACAAATTTCTAAGAAAATTTCCAAGACTGTAGGCATACTATCGAAGATACGGTACTATGCTCCACAGTCAGCCCTCCTGGCCCTATATCACTCTCTTATTTACCCCTATCTCACCTATGGAATTTGTGCATGGGGCTCAACAACAAGTAACCATCTCAGACCACTAATTACCCAACAAAAGGCTGCAGTTAGAATGATAACAAATTCTCACTACAGGCAGCACACTCCACCAATACTCAATACACTCAACCTACTCACCATACAAAACATCCATACTTATTACTGCACCTATTACATACATAGAACACTCAACTCTGATATTAACCCTCCCCTCAAACATCTCCTTGCCAACCTCAACAGAACACATGACCATAACACAAGGCACAGATCACTCTTTGATATTCCTCGTGTCCATCTCACGCTATGCAAAAACTCAATGCACATAAAAGGCCCTAAAATCTGGAATTCATTACCTGTAAATATAAAAGAAACACTACCTGTTTATAAATTCAAGTCTCTTCTCAAAGATCACTTACTCACCCAAAACCAAATAAATACTGAATAACTGAACCTTATAAATTGTATATCTTAAATGTTTCTCACAATTATATCACATAAATGTTAAACCTAAAACCCAATCTAACTTTATTATTTTTTAAATACACTACCTAACAGAATACTCCATTCTACTGAATTTACAACAATGCATGCAACCAGTCAGTGGTCAGTCGTCACGTGAGGTCACAGACCCTGAGCTGCTTTGGGGATTAGCGTGGACGGTTACAAAGCATGGCTTGCTTCTGCAGTGTTTTAAAAACTGAGGTTGGAGAGTTGAAGGAGGAGGTCTTGCTTCTCCAGGAGGAGATTAGGAGGCTGAAGGTCCACCTCAATGGGTCTGGGAGAGAGTGTGAGGTGGCTGGAGTTGTGGGGAATGAGACTTCTAGCAGTGAGGTGCAGTCTGTCTCTCGCTGTGAGGAGGCTGTAGTTGGGGAGGTAGCAACGGCTACCAGCAGTGAGGTGCAGCCCAGCACCTGCTACAAGTGGCGAGTTGTTCACAGTAATGGGAGGCGCATCAGAATAAGGAAAGTTAAGAGTGAAGATCTGAAGGTAGGAAATCGCTTCTCTGTTCTCCAGGATGAATGTACTTCAGTGGCCAGTGAAGGTAAGGGTACTACTGCCCCTGCTAATGAAGGTAAGCGCATTCTTGTGGTTGGTGACTCTCAGGTAAGATATATTGACCGTGCTTTTTGTAATAGGAATAAGAAGATGAGAGATAGAGTGTGCTTCCCTGGAGCTGGTGTTGGGGACATTGTCAACAGGCTGGATAATATCATGTCAGGTAATGGGAACAAGCCCATTATCTGTCTCAGTGCTGGTGGAAATGATATTGGGAAGGGTAGGAGAGAAGAGCTGCTAGATAAGTACAGGTCAGCTATAGATTTCATTAAGTCTAAGGGAGGGATCCCAATCATATGTAGCATCTTGCCTAGAAGGGGAGTAGGAAATGAATGGTTGTCTAGGGCAATTGGTGTAAATTGCTGGCTAGACAGATACTGCAAGGAACTTGCAATCCCATTCATTGACAACTGGAACAACTTTTATGGCAAACATGATATGTATGCAAGGGATGGGGTACATCTCTCTGGGTCAGGGGTGGTAGCACTTGCAGACTCGATTGAGAAGGCCATTGGTGAAATGCCTATGATTTTAAACTGATGGAAGATAGAGGTATGGGTGTGTGTGGGAAACAAGCAGGTTGCAACACTAGGGTTGGAAACAGTAAATGTATAAAAGGCATTCAGCATGAAGTTATAAATAAAGACAATAGAACAGGTCAGCAAACAAAGGGGGACAGCAGAGGGCAGCAAGGGACTAGCTCCCTTAAGGTTTACTATACTAATAGCAGGAGTGTTAGAAATAAGATAGATGAGCTAAGATTAATTGCAAGTGCAGGAAACATAGATATTATTGCTATAACAGAGACCTGGCTCAATCTGAAAGATAGAGAGATGCCCTCTGAATGTCACATACAAGGCTATAAATTATTCCACACTGACAGGGTCAACAGGAAAGGTGGTGGAGTAGCGATGTATGTCAGAGACAATTTAAATTGTTGTGTTAGACAAGATATTAAATTAGAAGCGTCAGCCACTGAATCTGTTTGGTTACAGCTTCTCGAGGGCCGAGAAAAACTAATTTTGGGTGTGATTTACAGGGCCCCAAATCTTGATAGGGAGTGCAGTAAACTTCTATGGGACGAAATTCGTAAGGCATCTACATACGAAAATGTTGTGCTAATGGGAGATTTCAACTATAGACAGATTGACTGGAGCAATTTGACAGGAAATTTAGAGTCGGGTGACTTTCTTGATACGATCCAGGATTGTTTTTTAAAACAGTTTGTGACAGAGCCAACTAGGGGAAATAACCTCCTTGACTTGGTTCTTGCCAGTAGGGAAACACTAATTAATAATCTTGAGGTTAATGATGAGCTTGGGGAGAGTGATCACAAATCACTCAGTTTTAATATATCATGGAATTCCCCTAATAATGGCAATCAAGTCTCCGTCCCTGACTTTCGCTTGGCTGATTTCATAGGACTGAAAAATTACTTAGGTGGGCTGAACTGGAATGACCTGACTAGGGGTCAGGTAGGTGGTGATGGTTGCCGATATGATGCTTTCCAGGGCATAGTTCTAGCTGCTCAGTCAAATTATGTTCCAAATAGGGAAATCAGATCAAACAAAAATGATCCTAAATGGATGAACAATAGATTAAAATATCTGATTGGTCAAAAGAGAGGCATATATAGGCAAATCAAAAGAGGAGAGGGGCAATTAAGAAATCGATATATTCAGTTAAAGAGAGAAATAAAAAAGGGAATTAGAAAAGCAAAAAGAGATTATGAGGTTAAAGTTGCAAGAGAATCGAAGACTAACCCAAAAGGATTCTTTCAGGTATACAGAAGTAAGATCAGGGACAAGATAGGCCCACTCAAAAGTTCCTCGGGTCAGCTCACTGACAGTGATAAGGAAATGTGTAGAATTTTTAACACATACTTCCTCTCAGTTTTTACACAGGAGGATACCAGCGATATTCCAGTAATGATA
The DNA here is from genome assembly GCF_038502225.1 of Cherax quadricarinatus. Taxonomy (NCBI): domain Eukaryota; kingdom Metazoa; phylum Arthropoda; class Malacostraca; order Decapoda; family Parastacidae; genus Cherax; species Cherax quadricarinatus. The sequence goes on along the minus strand of NC_091309.1, from coordinate 36,873,099 downwards.
AATTATGTAGAACAGGACGATAATAAACTGTGCACTATTAGGGTCACAAGTGACATGGTCCTTAGGCAAATAGATAAATTAAAACCTAACAAATCCCCAGGCCCTGATGAACTGTATGCAAGGGTTCTAAAGGAATGTAAAGAGGAGCTTAGCACACCTTTGGCTAATCTTTTCAACATATCACTACAAACTGGCATGGTGCCAGATAAGTGGAAAATGGCAAATGTGATACCTATTTTCAAAACAGGTGACAGGTCCTTAGCTTCGAACTATAGACCAATAAGCCTAACCTCCATAGTGGGAAAATTTATGGAATCAATAATTGCCGAGGCAGTTCGTAGCCACCTTGAAAAGCATAAATTAATCAACGAATCTCAGCATGGTTTTACAAAGGGGCGTTCCTGCCTTACGAATTTATTAACTTTTTTCACTAAGGTATTTGAGGAGGTAGATCATGGTAATGAATATGATATTGTGTATATGGACTTCAGTAAGGCTTTTGACAGGGTCCCACATCAGAGACTATTGAGGAAAATTAAAGCACATGGAATAGGAGGAGAAATTTTTTCCTGGATAGAGGCATGGTTGACAAATAGGCAGCAGAGAGTTTGCATAAATGGGGAGAAATCAGAGTGGGGAAGCGTCACGAGCGGTGTTCCACAGGGGTCAGTGTTGGGCCCCCTGCTGTTCACAATCTACATAAACGACATAGATGAGGGCATAAAGAGCGACATCGGCAAGTTTGCCGATGACACCAAAATAGGCCGTCGAATTCATTCTGACGAGGACATTCGAGCACTCCAGGAAGATTTGAATAGACTGATGCAGTGGTCGGAGAAGTGGCAGATGCAGTTTAATATAGACAAATGCAAAGTTCTAAATGTTGGACATGACAATAACCATGCCACATATAAACTAAATAATGTAGATCTTAATATTACGGATTGCGAAAAAGATTTAGGAGTTCTGGTTAGCAGTAATCTGAAACCAAGACAACAGTGCATAAGTGTTCGCAATAAAGCTAATAGAATCCTTGGCTTCATATCAAGAAGCATAAATAATAGGAGTCCTCAGGTTGTTCTTCAACTCTATACATCCTTGGTTAGGCCTCATTTAGATTATGCTGCACAGTTTTGGTCACCGTATTACAGAATGGATATAAATTCTCTGGAAAATGTACAAAGGAGGATGACAAAGATGATCCCATGTATCAGAAACCTTCCCTATGAGGATAGACTAAGGGCCCTGAAACTGCACTCTCTAGAAAGACGTAGAATCAGGGGGGATATGATTGAGGTGTATAAGTGGAAGACAGGAATAAATAAAGGGGATGTAAATAGTGTGCTGAAAATATCTAGCCTAGACAGGACTCGCAGCAATGGTTTTAAGTTGGAAAAATTCAGATTCAGGAGGGATATAGGAAAGTACTGGTTTGGTAATAGAGTTGTGGATGAGTGGAACAAACTCCCAAGTACCGTTATAGAGGCCAGAACGTTGTGTAGCTTTAAAAATAGGTTGGATAAATACATGAGTAGATGTGGGTGGGTGTGAGTTAGACCTGATAGCTTGTGCTAACAGGTCGGTTGCCGTGTTCCTCCCTTAAGTCAATGTGACCTGACCTGACTAGGTTGGGTGCATTGGCTTAAGCCGGTAGGAGACTTGGACCTGCCTCGCATGGGCCAGTAGGCCTTCTGCAGTGTTCCTTCGTTCTTATGTTCTTATGTTCTTATATGACCTGTCTTTGTAATACTCACTTGTGCTTTATAGTAATCTGTTTACATTAATGTTTTTCACTGATCTCATCATTGCTTAGTTAATCTTAAGTTAATTTTAAGCCAGCCCGTAATGCTATGCATAGTATAAGTGGCTTTGGCATGCTGCTCTTATCTGTATTTTTTTTGTACCTCTGTATGTGTGCTCAAATTATAAATAAATAAATAAATAAATAAATAATAATGAAGATTACCATTGCACTAGAACTAGAACTCTAGAATTTCCTAGTGAAGATACAATACCATCTTGTGTGGTCTAGGAATCTAGGTAACACCCGAGCTTCGTCGCCAGACACTTGTGTGCCAGTCTTTTTTTTTTTTTTTTTTTTTTTTTTTACACAGGGTTTGACAAGGTTAAAGGATCCCTAGCTTTATTGACAGCTATTTACAGGTTAAGGATTCCTAACTTTATTGGCAAGCTAAGAGCTGTTACCTACATCAGCTCATTTGAAAACATTTTTATTGTTATGAGATATACAAGTAGGAAACAGGATGATGTTGGAGCCATCTGTGGGCCAGCATTTTCATTTGATCAACTGACTTTATCTCGTTGACATCATTATCCTGTACGAATGTGTTCCATACTCGAGTTATCCTGGGTATGTATGATCTCAGATGGGGTGATGTTCTGGAGAAGGGTACAGCCAGAGTGAAGTTGCTGCTTTCTGCCCGTTGCTTGTTTCACGCTGTCCTCGAAGTGGATCCAAGTGTGGTATTTTGACAATATTGGCCTTGTACATAACAGTAAGGCCATCCACATCCCTCCTATGTTGAAGGCTCTGCTGAAATGACAGATCTATCCAGGATGGGTCCAGGCGAGAGATGAGACGTCTTGCTCTGTTCTCTACTCTGTCAAGCAGTCGCAGATGAGTGGGGGGGGGGCAGGCAAACCAAGAAAGTGGAGCATACTCAAGGTGCGAGCGTACTTGTGCCTCGTACAGGATCTTGCAACCCCTACTGTCAAGCAGATGGGAGATACGGCGAAGTGCTGTAAGCTTCCTGGCTGCCTTGTTTGCAAGATTTACAACATGGTTCTTCATGGTTAGTTTGGAGTCAAATTTCACCCCAAGGATATCAACTTCTTCTCCAGGTGCCAACATCCTCCCATTCATCCTTACTACTGCACCAGCATTACCATCATGGTGCCTAGAGACGATCATCATTTGCGTTTTCTCAGGTGCAAATGTTACTTGCCATCTATTTCCCCAAGCTGATATAGCTCTCAGCTGGTGATTGATGTAGCTTAGAGCAGCTGGCATTTCTTCTCTTGGATAAGTGAATGTCAGTGTACAGTCGTCTGCATATGCATGTGATTCTGGGATGAGATGAAGAAGGTCGTTGAAGTAGACATTCCATAACAATGGACCCAGCACGCTTCCTTGTGGAACACTTGCCCCAATAGGATGTCTTGCTGATTCCGTTCCATTGAGAACTACACTTAGAGATCTACCATGAAGGTAGTCACTGAGGAGACATAGCGTAGAGCCTGCAATTCCCAGTGCTTGAAGTTTTGCTAAGAGGCCCTGGTGCCACACCCGGTCGAAAGCACCAGCAATGTCCAGTGCTACCAGTTAGTTAGTTAGTTTAATATGTTTATTATGCACCCCATACCCATCCTGTGGGCGGTAGTCAAAAGATTACAGAGGTACATAATTGGTCCAGGGACTGGACTCCAAAGTTTTGATAGCTGAGCAAGTTACAGAGGTAATGAACTCACAATTTACAAAGGTAATGAACTCACAATTTACAAAGGTAATGAACTCCAGGTAAGTCTGGTCACAATCATGACAAGTTACAAAGGTATTTACAGATTACAGAGGTACGTAATGGGTCCAGGGACTGGGCCCCCAAAGTTTTGATAGCTGAACTAGGTACAAAGGTAATGAGCTCACAAGTTACAAAGGTAATGAATTCTGTAGAATGGTTACTTACGTTTATACTTTGGCTACAATCATGAACAAATTATAGAGTAATGAGCAATTCACACTTCCACACCCGGTCACAACTGTAATGAGTTATTGGTGCAAATATTGATTGTTGAGTCACACACACCACACACACACACACACACACACACACAAACACACACACACACACACACACACACACACACACACACACACACACACACACACACACACACACACACACACACACACACACACTTTAGTTTAATATCTTTATGCACCCCATACCCATCCTGTGGGCGGTAGTCAAAAGATTACAAAGGTACATAATGGGTCCAGTGACTGGACCCCAAAGTTATGATAGCTGAACTAGTTACAAAGGTAATGAACTCCAGGTAGATCTGGTCACTAATCATGGCAAGTTACAGAGGTAATGAATCAGCTTCACTCCTATACATGGTTACAGTCATGAACAAATTACAAAGTAATGAACCACTGATACGTCCACACCTGGTCACAATTGTAATGAGTTATAAATACAAATAGACTTTGGATTCATCCAGTGACTGGTGCCACTTAGTGGAGAGGTTTAACAACAGATCAGCAGCAGAGTAACCTTTCCTGAAGCCATATTGACGATCACAAAGTAGTGAGTGGTAGTCAAAAAACTCTGTCATTTGTCTTGAGATTATTGTCTCAAGGATCTTACCAGTGATTGACAGGAGTGACACTGGTCTGTAGTTGCCAATTACTAGTTTATTAACATCAATGCAAATATATATTTATAGTGTAAAAATTACAATGGTTTGGGACAATGTGGGCATGATGCAAGTGATGCTGAAGAAGATTTCTTGGTCCAGGGAACTGGATATAACCTCTCCTTCCTTGGACCGAATCTGATTCAGCGCATGTGTTGTACTTAATATATTCTAAGATGTATAAGACAAATTTAACTGATAAAGAAAATGCGCAAAATCCTAGATACAATAAGAAAGAAATTAAGAGAAGGTAGTAAAACAATCACAATCATATAAAAACTATTATTTCCATATTCCAGTATATTTGTACAATATATAGAATGACGCCAAGCCCATGATGATTCTCTTCAAATCGCTTGTGCTCTCTAGGCTGGAATACTGCTGGCCCGGTGGCCTGGTGGCTAAAGCTCCCGCTTCACACACGGAGGGCCCGGGTTCGATTCCCGGCGGGTAGAAACATTTCGACACGTTTCCTTACACCTGTTGTCCTGTTCACCTAGCAGCAAATATGTACCTGGGTGTTAGTCGACTGGTGTGGGTCGCATCCTGGGGGACAAGATTAAGGACCCCAATGGAAATAAGTTAGACAGTCCTCGATGACGCACTGACTTTCTTGGGTTATCCTGGGTGGCTAACCCCCCGGGGTTAAAAATCCGAACGAAATCTTATCTTATCTTATCTTATCTTATCACTAACGGCACCCTTCAAGGCTGGCGACATTGCAGACCTGAAGAGTGTACAAAGAACTTTCACGGCACACATAAGTACGATAAAGCACCTAAACTACTGGGAACGGTTGTTGTTGTTAAAGATTCGCCGGTATTCTCCCGGCCCGGGCCTTTTCCAAGTGGTGGCCCGGCACTGGCTCCCTGTCTAGGGAGTGTCTGAGACCTAAGTCTCCCATGGGAGGAGGCACAAGTACCCCCTCATCTTGTGAGCTACAAGCTCGGGCTCAGGCACCAACCCTGCCCTAGAAGGGCTGGGCATGGTGTCGATTGTACACCTCATCTCTGGGACCAACTGTCCCCAGGCCTAGTCACATTCCCCGCCCTCAAGGGGCTTGTAGGGAGAAGCTAGGCCTCTCTGGTCTGCCATCCCCGCCCCAAGGGGGCTAATGGGAATGACAGTCTTGTGAGCTAAAAGCTCTGGCTCAGGCACCTACCCTGCCCTAGAAGGGCTGGGCATGGTGACGATGCTCCCGCTGTACGGTGTGCTGTCTGTGTGAGTCGTGTGACTGGGAACGGTGAAGGTCCTTTAATCTGTATTCCCTGGAACGCAGGCGAGAGAAAGATACATGATAATATACACTTTGAAGGTCCTGGAGGGATTGGTACCAAACCTGCACACGAAAATCACTCCCTGTGAAAGCAAAAGACTCGGCAGGAGATGCAACATTCCCTCGATGAAAAGCAGGGGCGCCACGAGTACACTGAAAGACACCACAATAAGTGTCCGGGGCTCAAGACTGTTCAATTGCCTCCCAGTATGCATAAGGGGGATTACCAATAGACTGCTGGCTGTTTTCAAGGCACTGGACAGGTACCTAAAGTCAGTACCTGACCAACCGGGCTGTGGTTCTTATGTCAGCTTGCGTGCGGCCAGCAGTAACAGCCTGGTTGATCAGACCCTGATTCACCATGAGGCCTGGTCTCAGACCGGGCCACGGAGGCGTTGACCCACGAAACCTTCTCCAGGTAAATTCCAATTATGTCAGCGGCATAACATTGTATCAATCGCATCTGCTATAAAAGTGACAGGGTGGATAATGAGAACCATTAAAACTAGGGATGCCAAGCCCATGATGACACTCTTGAGGTCACTTGTTCTATCTAGGATGGAATATTGCTGCACACTAACAGCACCTTTCAAGGCAGGTGAAATTGCTGACCTGGAAAATGTACAGAGAACCTTCATGGCACACATAACTGAGAGAAAACACCTCAATTACCGGGAGCAATTGAAGTTCCTCAACCTGCACTCCCCAGAACGCAAGAGGGAAAGATACATGATTATATGCACCTGGAAAATCCTAGAGGGATTAGTACCAAACTTGAACACGAAAATCACTCATAACAAAAGCAAAAGACTCGGCAGACGATGCAACATCCCCCCAATGAAAAGCAGGGGTGTCACTAACACGTTAAGAGACACCACAATAAGTGTCAGGGGCCCAAGACTGTTCAACTGCCTCCCAGCATATGTGAGGGGGATTACCAATAGACCGCTGGCTGTCTTCAGGCAGGCACTGGACAAGCACCTAAAGCAAGTACCTGACCAGCCGGGCTGTGGCTCGTACGTTGGATTGAGTGTGGCCAGCAGTAACAGCCTGGTTGATCAGGCCCTGATCCACCATGAGGCCTGGTCACAGACCGGGCCACAGGGGCGTTGACCCCCGGAACTCTCTCCAGGCAAACTCCAGGTAAATTCCAGGCAGGGATCAAGCCTTATCCCAGAAACTATACGAAGGTGATCCCATCATGGAATGAGAAGTATAAGCACATAGTAGAGCTACACAATACTGGGACTGACTATTGTCTTATGCAGTAAAGTGTGTTTATGTTTCCTCTGATATCCCACCAAAAATCAGAATTACTTATTTTTATATTTTTGTTGTGGTCCTTTTATTTTCTTTGTGGTGGTGTCTTAATGCTGGTAAGGGGCTCTTGATCCAAGGCATTGAATCTCCCCACCTCCTTCCTCGGATTGAAGCTGATTGTCTTCTATTCCCCAGGGGCTACATAATTCTACTGTTGCATTCCCCATAAGTTTAACAATAATAGACAGAATATACAAAGTAAGGAACGTGGGCAGCCTAAGATAATATTCAAAGCTTCTCATATTACTTGATGTACTCAAGATAACTTATCTTGTTATCTAACTTTCACTTGAGTTGTACCTTCTAACATACTGAACATATCAGCCACATGTGACTTTTCTCACAATACACCACTGTCTATAAGTGTGGGTTATTGTGTGCATATGTATGTACGTGTACATATCTATGTACTCACCTAGTTGTACTCACCTAATTGTGGTTGCAGGGATCGAGTCACAGCTCCTGGCTCCGCCTCTTCATTAGCCGCTACTAAGTCACTCTTCCTGCTCCATCAGCTTTATCATACCTCTTCTTAAAACTACATATGGATCCTGCCTCCACTATATCACTTCCTGACAACTCTGTGACTGAAGAAATACTTCCTGACATCCCTGTGATTCATCTGAGTCTTCAGCTTCCAACTGTGACCCCTTGTTGCTGTGTCCCATCTCTGGAATGTCCTGTTTCTGTCCACCTTGTCGATTTCTTTAAGTATTCTATATGTCGTTATCATATCTCCCCTATCTCTCCTGTCCTCCAGTGTCGTCAGGTCGATTTCCCTTAACCTCTCCTCGTTGGACATGCCCCTTAGATCCGGGACTAGTCTTGTTGCAAACTTTAGCACTGTCTCTAATTTCCTTACATGTTTGGCTAGGTGTGGGTTCCAAACTGGTGCTGCATACTCCAGTATTATACAGGGGGTCCTTCCTTAACAGGTTTGCCAGGTGCCCATATGCTGCACATTTGGTTGATGTACTCATCTAATTGTACTCACCTAATTGTGGTTGCAGGGGTCGAGTCATCTCCTGTCTTCACTGATCGCTACGAGCTTCATACTCGTAAAACTATAAGGTATCGACGAATGACGCTAACGTCCCTCTCAGGTTTTGCCCCTTGTTCCTGTGTCCCCTCTCTGGAACATCCTATCTCTGGCGCAGTATCTCAGTCTCCCCTGAGATGTCGTCCTGTACGACATTTCCCTGAGCTCTACTAGCTCAAACCCTTTCTCTAAGATGCTTGACCAGGTGTTCCTTGAGCGAGATTCGTAGTCTCTGGCCCCCCTAGACTGTATTCCGTCTGCGGTCTTCTTTGCCCTTCCCCAATATTCATGACTTTGCACTTGGTGGGGTTGAATTCCAGGAGCCAGTTTCTGGCCCAGGCCTGCTGCCTGTCCAGATCCCTTTGTAGTTCTGCCTGGTCCTCGTCTGATTGAATTTTTCTCATCAACTTCACATCATCTGCAAACACGGACACTTCTGAGTCTATTCCTTCTGTCATGTCGTTCACATATACCAGAAACAGCACCGGTCCTAGGACTGACCCCTGTGGAACCCTGCTCGTCACAGGCGCCCACTCTGACACCTCGTCACATACCATGACTCGCTGTTGTCTTCCTAACAGGTATTCCCCGATCCATTGCAGGGCCTTCCCTGTTATCCATGCCTGGTCCTCCAGCTTTTGCACTAATCTCTTGTGTGGAACTGTGTCAAACGCCTTCTTACCGTTCAAGAAATTGCAATCTACCCACCCCTCTCTTTCTTGCCTTACTGCTGTCACCCTATCATAGAACTCCAGTAGGTTTGTGACAGGATTTCCCATCCCTGAAAGCGTGCTGGTTGTCGCTGATAAACTCATTCCTTTCTAGGTGTTCCACCACTCTTCTCCTGATGATCTTCTCCATGACTTTGCATAATATACATGTCAGTGACACTGGTCTGTAGTTTAATGCTTCGTGTCTGTCTCCTTTCTTTAAAAATTGGGACTACATTTGCTGTCTTCCATACCTCAGGTAGTTGCCCTGTTTCGATAGATGTGTTGAAGACTGTTGTTAGTGGTACACATAGCGCCTCTGCTCCCTCTCTCAGGACCCATGGAGAGATGTTATCCCGTCCCATCGCCTTAGAGGTACTTATCTCGCTTAGTAGCCTCTTCACTTCTTCCTCGGTGGTATGTATTGTGCCCAACACTTGACTGTGTACCCCACCTCTCCGTCTTTCTGGAGTCACTTCTGTCTCCTCTATGAACACTTCTTTGAATCTTATGTTGAGCCCCCCACATACTTCACGGTCGTTTCTTGTGATCTCTCCTCTTTCTTTCCTCAGCCTGATTACCTGGTTCTTGACTGCTGTTTTCCTCCTGATGTGGCTGTACAAGAGCTTTGGGTCAGATATGGCTTTCGTGTTATGTCATTTTTGTATTGTCGTTTGGCCTCCCTTCTTATCTGTGTGTATTCATTTCAGGCTCTAAGACTGCTCTCCTTGTTCTCCTGGGTCCTTTGCCTTCTATTCTTCTTCCATTCTCTAGCACACTTGGTTTTGGCCTCTCTACACCTTTGGGTGAATGAAGAGCTCATTCTGGCTTTCTCGTTATTTCTGTTACCCTTGGGTACAAACCTCTTCTCAGCTTCCTTGTTGTCACATATTCCATCATCTCATTTACTGACTTCCCTGCCAGTTCTCTGTCCCACTGAACCCCGAGCAGGAAATTCTTCCTGCCTGTGTGGTCCCCTCTCTTGTAGTTTGGCTTCATATGTCTTGCCCTTCCTGCTTCCCTCTCCACTTGTAACTCTATGTATTCGAAGCTCAGAGCCAAGTGGTCACTGGCCCTGAGGGGTCTTTCATATGTGATGTCCTCAATATCTGCACTACTTAAGGTGAATACTAGGTCCGGTCTTGCTGGTTCATCCTCTCCTCTCTCTGGTAGTGTCCCTTACCAGTACCACCAGTACCACCTCCATCATCATAGCCTTCCACCATGTGTACTCACCTAATTTTGGTTGCAGGGGTCGAGACGCAGCTCCTGGCCCCACCTCTTTACCGACCACTACTAGGTCCTCTCTCCCCCTGCTCCATGAGCTTTATCATACCTCGTCTTAAAACTATGTATAGTTCCTGCCTCCACTACATCGCTTGCCAGACTATTCCACTTCCTAACTACTCGATGACTGAAGAAATACTTCCTAACATCCCTTTAACTCATCTGAGTCTTCAGCTTCCAATTGTGACCCCTTGTTTCTGTGTCCCCTCTCTGAAACATCCTGTCTCTGTCCACCTTGTCTATTCCATGCAGTATTTTGTATGTCGTTATCATGTCTCACCTGACCCTCCTGTCCTCCGGTGTTGTCAGACCGCTTTCCCTTAACCTTTCTGCATAGGACATTCCCCTTAGTTCTGGAACTAGCCTTGTTACAAACCTTTGCACTTTCTCTAATTTCTTGATGTGTTTGACCAGATGTGGGTTCCAAACTGGTGCTGCGTACTCCAGTATGGGCCTGACGTACACAGTGTATAAAGTCTTGAACGATTCCTTACTGAGGTACCGGAATGCTATTCTCAGGTTTGCCAAGCGCCTATATGCCGCAGCAGTTATCTGGTTAATGTGTGCTTCTGGCGATGTACTCGGTATTATACTCACTCCTAGGTCTTTCTCCTTAAGTGAGGTTTTCAGCCTTTGGCCTCCTAGCCTATACTCTGTCTGCGGTCTTCTTTGCCCTCCTCCGATCCTCATGACTTTGCATTTGGCGGGGTTAAATTCTAGGAGCCAGTTTCGGGACCCCACATCCAGCCTGTCCAGGTCTCTTTGTAGACCTTCCTTCCTCAGCCTGATTACCTGGTCCTTGACTGTTGTCTTCCTCCTGATGTGGCGGTAGAGCAGTTGCGGATCAGACTTGACTTTCGATGCTATGTCATTTTCATACTGCCGCTGTGCCTCCCTCCTTATCTGTGCATACTCTTTTCTGGCTCGTCGACTAATCTCTTTATTCTCCTGAGTCCTTTGCCTTCTGTACTTTTTCCATTCTCTAGAGCACTTAGTTTTTGCCTCCCTGCACATTCGGGTAAACCAAGGGCTTGTTCTGTCCTTCCCATTATTTCTGTCACCCTTGGGAACAAACTTTTCCTCTGCCTCATTGCATTTTGTAGTTACAAAGTCCATCATTTCGTTTACTGATTTTCATACCAACTCCTGTTCCCAATGAACCTCCTGCAGGAAGATCCTCATTCCTGTGTAGTTCCCCCTTTTATAGCTTAGCTTTTTTCTTTCTACTCCTGTTACCCTCTCCACTTTCAGCTCCACGATGTATTCAAAGCTCATAACTACGTGGTCACTAGCTCCAAGGGGCCTTTCTTATGTGATGTGCTCAGTGTCTGAGCTACTCAGGGTGAACACGAGGTCCAGTCTTGCTGGTTCATCCTCCCCTCTCTCTCTGGTAGTATCCCTAACATGTTGGTGCATGAGATTTGCCAGCACCCCATCCATCATCTTGGCTCTCCATGTTTCGGGACCCCCACGTGGCTCCAGGTTTTCCCAATCAATCTCCCATGTGATTGAAGTCGCCATGAAGTTGCCCATATGTGTATATATATATATATATATATATATATATATATATATATATATATATATATATATATATATATATATATATATATATCATTATTTTATTTATTGACCTCTAAATTTTTATTTAAATGTTACAAAGAACCTACACTCAGTAGCCATTAAATTAGGTACACCCTTCTAGTATTGAGTAGAGCTTCTCTTTGCCCCCAGAAAGCCTGAATTATTTATGGGATGAAATCAACAAGGTGCTGGAAACATTCCTTAGAGATTCTGGTGTATGTTATCATGATAGCATTATGAGTGGCCCCAGATTCATTTATTGGTTGCACTAACATCCCATATCATAAAAATCTTTGAAAGGGTCCTAAGAAGCAAGATCGCCACCCATCTAGATACCCATCAGTTACACAACCCAGGGCAACATGGATTTAGAGCTGGTCGCTCCTGTCTGTCCCAACTACTGGATCACTACGACAAGGTCCTAGATGCACTAGAAGACAAAAAGAATGCAGATGTAATATACACAGACTTTGCAAAAGCCTTCGACAAGTGTGACCATGGCGTAATATCGCACAAAATGCGTGCTAAAGGAATAACAGGAAAAGTTGGTAGATGGATCTATAATTTCCACACAAACAGGACACAAAGAGTAGTAGTCAACAGAGAACGTCTGAGGCGGCTACCGTGAAAAGCTCTGTTCCGCAATGCACAGTACTTGCTCCCATCTTGTTCCTCATCCTCATATCTGACACAGACAAGGATGACAGCCACAGCACCGTGTCTTCCTTTTCAGATGACACCCGAATCTTCATGACAGTTTCTTCCATTGCAGACACTGCAAGGCCCCAGGTGGACATCAGCCAAATCTTTCAGTGGGCTGCAGAAAACAATATGAAGTTCAACGATGAGAAATTTCAATTACCAAGGACCATAACATTGTATCAATCGCATCTGCTAGAAAAATGACAGGATGGATAATGAGAACCTTCAAAACTAGGGATGCCAAGCCCATGATGACACTCTTCAGGTCGCTTGTTCTATCTAGGATGGAATATTGCTGCACACTAACAGCACCTTTCAAGGCAGGTGAAATTGCTGACCTAGAAAATGTACAGAGAACCTTCACGGCACACATAATGGAGATAAAATACCTCAATCACTGGGAGCGCTTGAAGTTCCTGAACCTGTACTCCCTGGAATGCAGGCGGGAGAGATACATGATTATATACACCTGGAAAATCCTAGAGGGACTAGTACCAAACTTGCACACGAAAATCACTCACTACAAAAGCAATAGACTTGGCAGACGATGCAACATCTCCCCAATGAAAAGCAGGGGTGTCACTAGCACGTTAAGAGACAATACAATAAGTGTTAGAGGCCCAAGACTGTTCAACTATCTCCCAGCATGCATAAGGGGGATTACCAATAGACCCCTGGCTGTCTTCAAGCAGGCACTGGACATGCACCTAAAGTCGGTACCTCACAAGCCGTGCTGTAGCTCGTACGTTGGTTTGCGTGCAGCCAGCAGTAACAGCCTGATTGATCAGGCTCTGATCCACCATGAGGCTTGGTCACAGACCGGGCCGCGAGGGCGTTGACCCCCGGAACTCTCTCTCCAGGTAAACTCCAGGTAAACATTCATGGTGAGAATCTGCCGTTCCGCTCCATCCTAAAGGTGCAGCGCTGGATTGAGAATTGGCGACTGAGAAAGCCATTGGAGTACACTGAACTCATTGTTATGCTCGTGGAATCAGTTCGAAGTGGTATGGTGTGTTATCCTGCTGGAAGTAGCAAATTTAAAACGGGGAGACTGTGGCCATAAAGGGATGCACATAGTCAACATACTCGGGTAGACTGTGATACTTAAACATTCACTCGGTATTAAGGGGACTGATGTGTATCAGGAAAGCATTCCCAATACCATTATATCACTATCACCACCAGCATGAGACAAGGCAAGATGGCTCAATGGATTCGGTTTTATGCCAAATTCTGACCCTACTGTTTGAATGTCGCATCAGAAATCGCAATTCGTCACACCAGACGACATTTTTTGCAATCTACGACTGTCCAGTTCTGGCGAGTCTGTGCCCATTTGTACCCTTAGTTTCTTGTTTTTAGCTGACAGGAGTGGGACCGGGTGTGGTCTTCTGCTATTGTCACCTATCCACTTCAAGGTTTGATGTGTTGTGCACTCAAAGATGCTTTTCTTCATACCACTGTTGTAATGTGTGGTTACTTGAATTTCTGTTTCCTTCCTGTCAGATTCAAGTGGTTTTGTCATTTAATCTCCTCTGATCTTTCTCATTAACAAGGCATTTTCACCCACAGAGCTGCCACTCACTGGATGCTGTGTGATTTTCATACCATTATCTGTAAAATCTAGAGACTGTTGTGCATGAAAATCCCAGGAAATGAGTACAGAGAGAATTCAGTATGCATAAGGAGGCCACAACTCTTCAACATCCCCCACCATGCATAAGGGGACTGCCAACAAAATTTTTGTTGTCTTCAAGAGAAAATTGGATCAGTTTCTCTAGTCAATTCCTGATCAACTAGGCTATGGTGCCTACATTGGACTTTGGGTGGCAAGCATCAACAATCTGATTGATCAGGCCAGGAAGTCTGGTCTGGAACAGGGCTGCAGAAGCAGTAGGTTCCCGGAAGCAGCCACAAATAACCTATAGGAATGCATTTTATGCTTTCGTCATCCTCCTCCCATCAACGTAGGGTGACTGAAAGTAAACACAGTCACCATCCATTGAAAGGTTTCCCCTCAATGGAGATTCCCCGACACCCATGAGGGGCTCTTGATCCAAGGGGTTAAATATGGCCTTTCCTTCTCTGGACTGAACCTGAGTGCCTCCCATTCTAACATATCAGTCATTTCCTTCCGAGGTAGAGTGATCCGAAAAAGATGACAATTTCATCATCATTCACTTCATCACTGTCTTCCTAGAGACAAGACAGCAATGTATATATATATATATATATATATATATATATATATATATATATATATATATATATATATATATATATATATATATATATATATATATATATATACAATAAGATCACAGTAAACAGGTGATTTCAAAATATGCAAAACAACCACTCTGAAAGAATAGAGAAATTCCAAGCGCTTTCGTGACTACTCACATTATCAAGGAACTATGAAAGTAAAGCATCCCTTATATAGCTTCCTTGGATGCTTTACTTTCATAGTTCCTTGATAATGTGAGTAGTCACGAAAGCGCTTGGAATTTCTCTATTCTTTCAGAGTGGTTGTTTTGCATATATATATATATATATATATATATATATATATATATATATATATATATATATATATATATATATATATATATATATATATATATATATATATATATATATATATATATATATATATATATATATATATATATATATATGTATATATGTATATATATATATATGTGTATATATGTATATATATATATATATATATATGTATATATGTATATATATATATGTATATTTTTTTTTTATTATCACACTGGCCGATTCCCACCAAGGCAGGGTGGCCCGAAAAAGAAAAACTTTCACCATCATTCACTCCATCACTGTCTTGCCAGAAGGGTGCTTTACACTACAGTTTTTAAACTGCAACATTAACACCCCTCCTTCAGAGTGCAGACACTGTACTTCCCATCTCCAGGACTCAAGTCCGGCCTGCCGGTTTCCCTGAACCCCTTCATAAATGTTACTTTGCTCACACTCCAACAGCACGTCAAGTATTAAAAACCATTTGTCTCCATTCACTCCTATCAAACACGCTCACGCATGCCTGCTGGAAGTCCAAGCCCCTCGCACACAAAACCTCCTTTACCCCCTCCCTCCAACCTTTCCTAGGCCTACCCCTACCCCGCCTTCCTTCCACTACAGACTGATACACTCTTGAAGTTATTCTGTTTCGCTCCATTCTCTCCACATGTCCGAACCACCTCAACAACCCTTCCTCAGCCCTCTGGACAACAGTTTTGGTAATCCCACACCTCCTCCTAACTTCCAAACTACGAATTCTCTGCATTATGTTCACACCACACATTGCTCTCAGACATGACAACTCCACTGCGTCCAGCCTTCTCCTCGCTGCAACATTCATCACCCATGCTTCACACCCATATAAGAGCATTGGTAAAACTATACTCTCATACATTCCCCTCTTTGCCTCCAAGGACAAAGTTCTTTGTCTCCACAGACTCCTAAGTGCACCACTCACCCTTTTCCCCTCATCAATTCTATGATTCACCTCATCTTTCATGGACCCATCCGCTGACACGTCCACTCCCAAATAACTGAATACATTCACCTCCTCCATACTCTCTCCCTCCAATCTGATATCCAATCTTTCATCACCTAATCTTTTTGTTATCCTCATAACCTTACTCTTTCCTGTATTCACTTTCAATTTTCTTCTTTTGCACACCCTACCAAATTCATCCACCAATCTCTGCAACTTCTCTTCAGAATCTCCCAAGAGCACAGTGTCATCAGCAAAGAGCAACTGTGACAACTCCCACTTTATGTGTGATTCTTTATCTTTTAACTCCACGCCTCTTGCCAAGACCCTCGCATTTACTTCTCTTACAACCCCATCTATAAATATATTAAACAACCACGGTGACATCACACATCCTTGTCTAAGGCCTACTTTTACTGGGAAATAATTTCCCTCTTTCCTACATACTCTAACTTGAGCCTCACTATCCTCGTAAAAACTCTTCACTGCTTTCAGTAACCTACCTCCTACACCATACACCTGCAACATCTGCCACATTGCCCCCCTATCCACCCTGTCATATGCCTTTTCCAAATCCATAAATGCCACAAAGACCTCTTTAGCCTTATCTAAATACTGTTCACTTATATGTTTCACTGTAAACACCTGGTCCACACACCCCCTACCTTTCCTAAAGCCTCCTTGTTCATCTGCTATCCTATTCTCCGTCTTACTCTTAATTCTTTCAATAATAACTCTACCATACACTTTGCCAGGTATACTCAACAGACTTATCCCCCTATAAATTTTGCACTCTCTTTTATCCCCTTTGCCTTTATACAAAGGAACTATGCATGCTCTCTGCCAATCCCTAGGTACCTTACCCTCTTCCATACATTTATTAAATAATTGCACCAACCACTCCAAAACTATATCCCCACCTGCTTTTAACATTTCTATCTTTATCCCATCAATCCCGGCTGCCTTACCCCTTTTCATTTTACCTACTGCCTCACGAACTTCCCCCACACTCACAACTGGCTCTTCCTCACTCCTACAAGATGTTGCTCCTCCTTGCCCTATACACGAAATCACAGCTTCCCTGTCTTCATCAACATTTAACAAATATATATATATATATATATATATATATATATATATATATATATATATATATATATATATATATATATACATACATACATACATACATTGCTGTCTTGTCTCTTGCTTAGAATTCGCAGAACTGGCGAAATATTCACAAACACTGATCTCTGGCCGAAGGAGAATTCCAAGCATTGTAAAAATCTCTAGTCGTTCGATGCATACAGTGAATGAGATGAAAGATCAGAACATTTGCCTTGAAAAAATGAATTCTTTGGTTCTTGAGATCCGCTCGGACACATTCCATTAAGAAAAAGAAAGAGAAGATGTAAACTACAAAGAGAGAGCCGTTCCCTATACAGACGAAGGCGAAGAGTCACAGTCGCTGAGTGGGGTCAATATATCTGAAATACGAAGGGAGGCACTAGTCAATGAAATTGCAAATATCGAACTTAAGCTGAAGGACTCTTATAGGAGACAAGAATCGCAGGAAGAACTAAAAGCCATAAAGGAAATTGAAAACTCCCAAAATACTTTTTCTCTTATGCCAAATCTAAGGGAAAAAACAACATCCAGTGTATGTCTCATCCCGCTTAGGCGGGATGAGACATACACAGATGATAACCAAGAAATGAGTGAGATACTAAAATCCCAATATGACTCAGTGTTCAGCGAGCCACTGCCCACTCTAAGGGTCGACAATGTTTATGAACGAAACCCAAAATTTGGTCATCCCAAAAATCTCAAATATTATTCTAACTCCACAAGACTTTGAAGAGGCAATTAATGACATGCCCATGCACTCTGCCCTAGGCCCAGACTCGTGGAACTCTGTGTTCATCAAGAATTGCAAGAAGCCCCTATCGCGTGCCTTCCGCATTTTATGGAGGGGGAGCATGGACACAGGGGTCATCCCACGCACACTAAAAACAACAGACATAGCCCCACTCCACAAAGATGGCAGTAAAGTAATTGCAAAGAACTACAGACCGATAGCACTAACATCCCATATCACAAAAATCTTTGAGGGTTCTAAGAAGCAAGATAGCCAACCATCTAGATACTCATCAATTACACAACCCAGGACAACACGGGTTTAGAGCAGGTCGCTCCTGCCTGTCCCAGCTACTGGACCACTATGACAAGGTCCTGAATACTGTAGAGGATAAACAAAATACAGATGTAGTATACACAGACTTTGCAAAAGCCTTCGATAAATGTGACCATCGTGTAATAGCACACAAAATGTGTGATAAAGGAATAACAGGAAAAGTTGGTAGATGGAGCTACAACTTACTGACAAATAGAACACAAAAAGTAATAGTAAACAGGGTAAAGTCCCAGGCAGCCACGGTAAAAAGCGCTGTTCCACAGGGCACAGTACTCGCTCCCATTCTATTCCTCATCCTCATTTCTGACATAGACAGAGATGTAAGCCATAGCTCCGTGTCTTCCTTCGCGGATGACACCCGGATCACCATGGCAGTGACCTCCATCGAAGACACCGCGAGACTCCAAGCGGACATCAACCTAATCTTCGAATGGGCCACTCAAAACAATATGAAGTTCAACGAGGAGAAATTTCAACTACTCAGATATGGGAAACTTGAAGAAATTAAAAATGTGTCAGGGTATACCACAAATTCTAACTATGCAATAGAGCAGAAAAGTAATGTGAAGGACCTGGGAGTGATAAGGTCAGAGGTTCTCGTCTTCAAAGACCACAACAATGTATCTACCTCATCTGCTAGGGAAATGATAGGATGGATAATGAAAACCTTCAAAACTAGGGACGCCAAGCCCATGATGATTCTCTTCAATTCGCTTGTGCTCTCTAGGCTGGAATACTGCTGTACACTAACGGCACCCTTCAAGGCTGGCGACCTGGAGAGTGTACAAAGAACTTTCATGGCACACATAAGTACGATAAAGCACCTAAACTACTGGGAACGGTTGAAGGTCCTTGATCTGTATTCCCTCGAACGCAGGCGAGAGAGATGCATGGTAATATACACTTGGAAGGTCCTGGAGGGATTGGTACCAAACCTGCACACGAAAATCACTCCCTATGAAAGCAAAAGACTCGGCAGAAGATGCAACATTTTCCCGATGAAAAGCAGGGGCGCCACGAGTACACTGAGAGACAACACAATAAGTATCCGGGGCCCAAGACTGTTCAACTGCCTCCTAGCATACATGAGGATGAGGAATATAATGGGAACGAGTACTGTGCCTTGTGGAACAGAGCTTTCCTCTGTAGCTACCTCAGACTTTATTCTGTTTACTATTACTCTTTGTGTTCTATTTGTTAGGAAGCTACTAACTTTTCCTGTTATTCCTTTATCCCGCATTTTGTGTGCTATTACACCATGGTCACACTTGTCGAAGGCTTTTGCACAGTCTGTGTATACTACATCTGCATTTTATTTATCCTCTTTACCATCCAAGGAAGTGCAAGAAAGGTATAAAATACCAACAAGATGAAAGTAAAGACACATGTACATCATCTGGTTATCTTTATTGTAGACGTTTCGCCATTCAGTGGCTTTATCAATATAGATTCTAGGACATAATTAGAAAACAGTAGAACTATATACAAAAGATGAGGTAATCAGTCCCTCAGCCTTGGAGTTGGTGTTGAGAGCACCGTGGTGATAGAGATTCTGAAGCAAAGGCAAGGAGACTGGCGTTTATATAGGGGTCAGTGGATAGGGACGTGTAGCAGAAAAGGGCATAGTCACTGGTAGGTGGAATTCCAGAGTGGAAGTAGATTCTATCCAAAGGGATGGGTTATTTGTAGTAGCAGTGAAGGTCTTGTAGATGTCCTCTGAACACGTCCCTCTCCACTGACGCCTATATAAACGCCAGTCTCCTTGCCTTTGCTTCAGAATCTCTACCACCACGGTGCTCTCAACACCAGCTCCAAGGCTGAGGGACTGATTACCTCATCTTTTGTATATAGTTCTACTGTTTTCTAATTATGTCCTAGAATCTGTATTAATAAAGCCAATGAATGGTGAAACGTCTACAATAAAGATAACCAGATGTTGCACATGTGTCTTTACTTTCACCACCCAGGACCTTTTCATAGTTGTCCAGTAGCTGGGACAAGCAGGAGCGATCTGCTCTAAACCCGTGTTGCCCTGGGTTGTGTAATTGATAGGTATCTAGGTGGTTAGTGATCTTGCTTCTTAGTACCCTTTCAAAGATTTTTATTATATGGGATGTTAGTGCTATCGGTTTGTAGTTCTTTGCAATTGCTTTATTGTAGAGTGGGGCTATGTCTATTGTTTTTAGTGAGTGTGGGATGACTCCTGTGTCCATACTCCCTCTCCATAGAATGCTGAAGGCACGTGACAAGGGCTTCTTGCAATTCTTGATGAACAAGGAGTTCCACGAGTCCGGGCTTAGGGCAGAGTGCATGGACATGTCATTTATTACCTTTTCAAAGTCTTGTGGTGTTAGGATAATATCAGAGATTTTCGAGATGACCAAATTTTGGGTCTCTGAGTCGTATTGGGATTTCAGTATCTCACTCATTTCTTGGCTGTCATCTATGTATGTCCCATCTCGCCTAAGCAGGGGGCCAGTATTGGATGTTGTTTTACCCTTAGATTTGGCATAAGAGAAGAAGTATTTTTTTCCAGTTTCCTTTATGGCTTTTAGTTCTTTCTGAGATTCTTGTCTCCTGTAAAATTCCTTAAGCTTAAGTTCGATATTTGCTATTTCTCTGACCAGTATTTCAGATATATTTGTCCCTCTCAGCAGCTCTATGATTCTTCGCCTTCATCTGTATAGGGAGCATCACTCTCTTTCTAGTTTACACCTCTTTCTTTTTCTTAATGAACTATGCTTTGAGCAGACCTGAAGAGCCACAGAGTTAATTTTTTTCTAGGTAAAGGTTCGGATCCGTGTTGTTTAGGTTATCTTTCCAGCTTGTTTCATTTAGGACATGGTTGACTTGTTCCCATTGCATGTTTTTGTTACTGAAGTTAAATTTTGTGAAGACACCCTCATGACTGATCACATTTTGATGGTCAGGAGCCTTGTGCATACATTTCTGTACCTCTATTATGTTGTGATCTGAGTGTATTGTCTTTGATACGGTTATATTACGTATTAGATCGTCGTTGTTAGTGAAGATAAGGTCCAGTGCATTTTCCAGCCTTGTAGGCTCTAATATTTGCTTGTTTAAAGTGTATTTGGTGCAGAGATTGAATAGCTCGTGTGTATGTGAATTTTTATCTGAGCTGCCTGGGGTGAACTCTGCTAAAATATTATTTGCTACACTCCTCCATTTTAGGTGTCTCAAGTTGAAATCTCCCAGTAGCAAGATGTTTGGGGTAGGAGTTGGAAGATTTTCCAGACAGTGGTCAATTTTCAAAAACTGTTCCTGGAATTGCTGGGAAGTTGCATCTGGAGGCTGGTATACAACCACAGTGACACGGTTTTGATTTTCAACCTTTATTGCCAAAATTTCAACTACATCATTTGAAGTGTTTAATAGTTCTGAGCAAATGAGCGACTCTGTGACGTACAAGCCAACCTTCCCTTGTTGCCTGTTTAGTCTGCCGCATCTGAATAGGTTATAACCTGGGATCCACATTTCATTGTCAAAATGATCCTTTATGTGGGTCTCTGTGAAAGCTGCAAACATTGCATTTGACTCCGAGAGCAGTTTCCTTGATATAAGGAATTTTGTTGTTTGATGACGGCTTTAGACCCTGTATGTTTGCAAAGACAAATGTCGTTATATTGATGGAATCTAGGGGGGTTTTATTTGCTGGTTTTAATATCTGTTGCTCTGGAGTGGAGGTCTGTGCCTCTGCTCCAGAAGTGTTTTCAGTTGGTGTAAGATTTCTCTTATTTCTTGCCGGTCTTTTTTCCTTCCTGGCACTAGAAAACCTATTTCTCTGGAGAGGTTATGGCTTCCCTCTTTTGTTTCCCATGGTCCAGCTGGTCTGTGTCTTCTTGTCCCTTTTAGATGACGTGCCTGGCAGTATACGTTGTAGCATTTTCTTTCTTGGAGTGACGAGTGACACATTTCGGGGTGAAATAAGTTACAGGAAGGGGAGTTGCACCCTCCTTTTGTCAAGTGGCTGCGGCATTTTTTGGGATGGTCAAAGGTGCATGTCCCACCTGTTTTACCAGATATACCATGCCTGCAGATACCCAAGGCATAGATTTTTTTGTTTCCCCACTACCTACTGCCCCTGTATGGACATCAGTGCTTTCACCAGTTTTTGCTGGTAATGTGTCAACGCGATTCCCTGAGGCATCATCCCGTTTGTTCCATCTCCAGCAGTATCGCTACTTTGTACCTCTGTAAATTGAATAACGTTGTCTTCTCCTGTTTCATCATCAGGGCCACTATCTCCATATGGTGCGTTGTCCTCCAGGACAACACTACCACCCTCTGGAGCACTGTCTTCCAAGACAGCCCCGTCGAACCCACCCATTTTATTTTCCCAGCTGTCATACCAGGCTGACATGTTTTTCAAGAAGGATATTTTATTGATGCTCTTGTCTTATAATATAGATGTAATTTTCTCATACAGGTGTACCTCGTTTGGGCAGACCCAAAAACATTTATCTGATTTTATATCAAAAGTGATCACTGGTCACTGGTCACAGACCGGGCCGCGGGGGCGTTGACCCCCGAAACTCTCTCCAGGTAAACTCTCTCTCTCCAGGTATTGTGGAAAATACTGTATAATCTCCAAAAAATACAATGTATTTTGTATGTAAATTAATGGCCTATATTGTAGGTAATAAAAATTAATTTGTAAATAAATAAAGAACCAGTGATGGGTGAGCGTCGCTGGGGAAGAGACGCCATTGTTTTTGAATGTGATACAGGCACGCTAAAGAAATGTGCATAAATTTCGTCGCTCAGGAAGTTAAATTGTTTGAAACTTCCCAAATAGGAGCCGAAATTGTTGGAATTGCAGTCCTGCATAACGTGAGAAATCAGGCGACTGGAAGGACTCCGTAATTAGATGGCCAGTATTTTCTCCATATTTTAGATGGGGTTCTGTTTACCTTGTTTTTTTTTTTTTTTTTTTTTTTTTTTTCTTTTTTTAAATAATACTGTTTACAATCTATGGTTGGGGTAAGAGGTTGTCTTCAGCATTCATTGTGATGTCTGCTATATTATTATTTCAGTGAGGTACATTAGGTGGCAGTAGCCTGAACTAACTCAAGTGGAAGTTATCATTGAATTTGAACCTCATGTTTAATGTGATGTATGTCAGAATTCTAATTTTATGCTCAATATTACCTACTTTGTCTCTCTCTCTCTCTCTCTCTCTCTCTTTTCATCTTTGTAATTTGTGATAAGGTGTAAGACCTCGCCTGTTTACCTGGAGTTTACCTGGAGAGAGTTCCGGGGGTCGGCGCCCCCGCGGCCCGGTCTGTGACCAGGCCTCCTGTACCATCCATTATATCATTATATGTACCATATTATTACCACACATACAAGAGGTCTCTGAGTGTGTTTTTGGTGGGGTGTGTGTCGTATTGAGTGGTGGTGGTCTGGGTTGAGTATGGTTGGAGGTGTTCATTGAATTTGAGCACTTGTGTCTTGTGATCTATTTTGGACTTTTGACTTTGTAGTGAATATTTGCTCTTGCATAAGCTATAAGGGAAAGATAAGCGAGGAATTCTTGTGTTGTGAGTCTTACACCAGATATCATCACTGGCAAACATGGCAACTGTCATAGAGGAACCTATTTCTGCAGGTGATGGAAATGAAGATAGCTTCCAGACCTTTAAAAGTAAACAAAAGAGAAAAAGTGAGAAAGGGCTAGAGCGTCGACGTAGTCAGACTCACTTGACTCGTACACAATGTGATACTAAACGTCCTTGGTGCACAGAGGCTGCAAGAAGTCTTTCTTCAAAGGAAGAATGTGTTAAGCTGAACTTCCCTGACAACACCCCGCTGCCTGCTAAGTGTGCATGGCTAATGGAAGCTGTAAACAAGCATCCTAACTCAAGGATCCAATTTAGGAAAAACACACACAACTTTGTGTTTGTGGAACAGAATAAAGAGCTGATTAATGATCTACTTAGTACACCTTATGGGGATATTAAGCTGCTCCGACCTCCATCAGACACTCACCACTTTAAAAAATGGGTCAGTATCATAATCTTTGGATACCCTCTCTGCATGGACCCATCCCATCTGACTCTAAGTGAGCATATCATCAAGCCTAAAAGACTTAAAGGAAAATCCCAAATTATTGCCAGTTGGGTAGGTCCTGTGCCCCTCCCCCGGAATATCTGGGTGCATGGTTTACGTTTCCTAAACATCGAAGTGTACCTACCCCCTAAACGTAGGTGTTACAAATGCCAGCACTATGGCCATGTTGCAGTAGACTGTGGAATACTACATTCTTGGTGTGGTAAGTGTGCTGGGAAACATTCCACTAGAGAATGCACAGTAGGCCCTGACAGCCGAAAATTTAAGTGTATTAACTGTAAAGAAGTTGGGGTTACAGTCTCCCACAAGGACTGCAGTCAGAACCCAAACAACCTTCGATGTAAACCTGATAACAGTCCTTTAATGGTAACTGAGGATGGGGCCATCCAGTCTACCAC
Source organism: Cherax quadricarinatus (assembly GCF_038502225.1). NCBI lineage: Eukaryota > Metazoa > Arthropoda > Malacostraca > Decapoda > Parastacidae > Cherax > Cherax quadricarinatus. The sequence goes on along the minus strand of NC_091309.1, from coordinate 36,848,533 downwards.
AGCCAGATCTGAGACTGAACCTCTGCAAAGTGTGCAAGAACCCCACCTCACTGCAAAGGATTCTGGTGATACCAGAATGCCATCACACACACCAGCTGTGGAGGAGCTAGCCATCCCTGCTAGCACATATGGAACTACTGGTCTGCCACTACAGATACCTATGGCTACACCTGAATATGGGGATGAGTTTGTCATTTCTCCCAATACACACAACTACAACAGTCAGACGGACACCACACAGGTAACCTCCCTGGAAATTGGAGATGAGTCAGATGCACAGGACCTACCTGCAATGAATGATGAAACAGAGAACACTAATGTAACCATGGTACCTGTTAAGGTGATAGGTGTTAAAGAAAGCACTAACCCAGAAGTGCCATCCTCCGGAGAGGCATTGGATTCGTTAGACCTTCCTCATATTATAACAACTTTCCAGAAAAAAATTGAGCATCTTGAACAGATCCTGACAAGTTTAATAAATATATGTAATCAGGATGATGCTCTTGAGCATGGTGATGATGTCAAAAGTGCAGCAATCTCCGTTCAGCTTCCAGCAATTTGTGAGAAAGAAGCCCATAACTCTTGCCTTCAAGACTTGCCTTATCACTGGCTGCCAAAATGCCGAAAAATGCTTAAAAATAAAGGTCCTGAAGATAAAGACGTACAAACTATGCTATTTGCTCTTAAGTATCTGCACACTGTAGTCAAAGCATAATAGTTTTACCATCTTATGAGCAAGAGATTGTAATAACTCACTACAATGGATACATTACAAATCTTTTCATGGAACATTGCTTCCATCAGGAAGCGGTTGCCTGACTTACATCATATTAGTGCAACCAAGAATATTGATGTCATCTGTTTGCAGGAATGTAGATTGAAAGATGGAGCACCTCCACCAAACTTGCCTGGATATGCAGCTTATAACCTAAGGTCAACCAACTGTTGTGTGATGTATGTCAGAAAGAGCTTGCCACATTCACTCCTTTCCTTGCAGAGTCGAGTTAACATGCAGTATCATGGTGTCAAAGTATATGCAGGCGATTTTTCCATAAACATTTTTAATCTCTATGCCCCAGCGAACCAGCTTCGACCTGATGCTTTACCAGATCGCATCAATAGTGAACCTACCATCATTCTTGGAGATTTTAATGCCAGACATAAGAATATTGGTGGGTCTATAACAAACACCAATGGAACTAAACTAGTGAGATTGCTAAATGAGCATGATAATGTTCGAATTGTGGGCACTACTGAGCCTACTCACATATATGGTGGCATACTAGATCTGTGTCTTGGATTTAATACATCATATACGATGCATGACTCTGTCATAGTTGATGATCTTCTATCTGATCACTTCCCAAGACTAACAACTGTCAATCTTGATCACATCTCCAGCAATCAAGGAGCTAAATACAGAAGGAGGAAACTTATTCTCAAACCAGAACACAGAGACAACTTTATTAACCACTTGGATCAATGGTATAAGAATTACGAGCCCATTGGCACACAAAAATTTAATGATGATTTAATTACCACTATTGAGAGTGTTCTCACAGATCAAGTGGGCAGGAATAGGAAACAAAAACCCTCCACTATAAATAACAATAAAAACCAATGTAAATACTATAATGATCCACAGCTGCGCAATCTAACACATGCAGCTAGGAGGATTGGTAAAGCATACCGTGAATGTAGAACCCCAGACCTGCTCAGAACGTTCCAAGCTGCACTAACAAATGCAAGGAATAGAAAGGAAGAACTTAGGCAACAGGAATGGGAACAGTTTGTTAGTGGATTAAATAGGTCCACCCCTTTGAGTTTGGCTTGGAAAGGTATAAATAAAATAACCAGGAAAAAGACTGGCAATGTTGCTCATCCCTTTCCTCTTGAAAAAGCAAATGACCTCATAAATGACTGGTCCAAAACATCCAGGCATGAAAGCCTTCCATCTCATATTAGAAAAAATTTAGAGAGTACTTCTGAAGAAATGTTGAAACTGATTAATTTTATGAGCCAAAATATTGATGAGAGTGATTGCCTCTTTACCGAGTATGAATTAGATAATGCATTAACCAAAGGTCGATCAACTGCTCCTGGAGAGGATGGTATAACCTATGATATTCTCAGAACTCTAAGGCACGTGCCTGATAACCCTTTGTTGGCACTGTATAATCTCAGTTACATTGAGGGCGTTCTTCCTACTTCCTGGACCAATAGTCTCATTGTGCCTATCCCTAAGCCCCAACAGCCTGATACATTTAGGCCGATCTCCTTAACTAGTTGTCTTTGTAAAACTTTTGAAAGAATGATGCTTAACAGACTGTACTACAGAATCAGACATCAACTTTCCCCCTACCTCTATGGGTTCATGAAAGGTAAAAGTGTGCAGAACTGTATTTCCACCTTTCTCACTGCACACACCTCTACTAGTTTTACCACTTTTCTTGATCTAAAATCTGCATTTGATATTGCGAACAGAACCGTTATACTACATGAACTAGCCAAAATGAATATTGGTGGTAGCTTACTCTGCTGGATAATAGGATACCTGTCAAATAGAGTATCCTCTGTCCTTTACCAAGGCTTCAGAAGTGATTCTAAAGAAATGTCTTTAGGTACACCGCAGGGAGGAGTTCTTAGTCCCATGCTATTTAATATTCTGATTAATGCTCTCCTAAATGCTCTACCTGCCTCACCTAAACATATAGCTATAAGCTATGCTGATGATATCATGATCCATACAACAGGGCATAAGAAGATGAATACCATTCTTAATGAAGTTCAAGCAATTTGTAATCGACTAGGCCTCATAATATCTTCCTCTAAAACTAAGATATTAACAAGCAAACGACATCCCCCACCCATCTATTTGCAGGGTGAAATCATTAGCTACGTTAAAACTTACAGATATCTTGGTGTAGATGTACCCTTTAACAAATCCACTATACCACAACTAAACAAGAAATGTAAAGCTAGGCTAAATGCTCTCAAAGCTGTTGCTGGCTACAATCCCAACTATGGTGCAAATGTGAGAATCGTGAGAATGATGTACATAGCCTATGTTAGGTCCTTAATTGATTATGCTGCTCCCATGTTGATATTAGCTAGAGAAAGTTCTCTCCGACCCTTGGAGTTAATGCAAAATGAAGCTCTCAGGATTATTCTTGGCTGTCCCAGATCTACAAAAGTTCTTAACATGAGGAAGGAGCTTGGTATTTCTAGTATCAGTGATAGGATTGTTGAAATTAACACTGTACTCGGTATTAGAATGTTGAGAAACGAACCAGACACTGTCACAGTGAATCTTACCAAGTGTCTAGAGGTAAATACACACAGATCTAAATGGATTGTGAAAACGTGCAATTGCATTAAGTTTTATAACCTGCATGAACTGTATCACTGTAGGCAACAAGAGCATTTCACCCCTCCATGGAAGATGTGTTCATTTAATATCACATACCTACAAGTCCCTCCCAAGAAGCTCATTGCTAGTAATCCCTTCCTTAAATCTCTTGTTAGAGCAACTGCTCAAGAAGAAATTTCTCACCTAGCTGGTAGTAACAAGTTATCACAAGTTATATACACTGATGGATCTAAACAGGAGTCTTCTGGCAGGGCTGCATCTGCTCTTGTTGCCACCTCCCTAGTTAAGAACGATAATAAATTTGTTGAGTTAGGCATAAGAATTAACAACTGGGCGTCTACACTGCAAACTGAATTGTTTGCAATCCTAATGGCGCTAAAGCTAACCTATGACACTGAGCTTGACTCTATCATCATTACTGATTCTATGTCATCATTGAAGGCTCTTGGCTCATATAATGACTCCAACAACATGCTCATTGGGGAAGCCAGGTATAGATACTCAAAAATTAGGGACAAAGGAATTAATGTACAATTGCTATGGATCCCATCACACATTGGATTACTCCTTCATGATAAAGTTGATATGTTAGCCAAGAAGAGTATCGAGAAGGAGAATGTAGAATATAACTTTGGTATAACTGTGTCTAGCATTAGGAATAATATTAGGAGAGAAGTAAATAATGAAAATGATTGTTATAGGAATGCAGTTAGAAGCCTGAGTAGATCTATAACCCACTATGATAACATGAACGTAGATAAGTATGTTTATGGAGCAACTTGCAATGTGAACAGACTGACTGATGTTGTAGTGGCCAGGCTTAGGCTTGGTTACAAGTACTTCTGGCAGTTTGGGAGACACACAGATGATGATCAAACTAAATGTAAATTATGTGATCAGGCATATGGTCACTCTCTTGAACACTATGTGCTTAATTGTCCACTTATTGAGGAATACAGAGACAGACAGTATAATAACCTATGTGACATGTCAAGATATCTTATTAATGAAAATAAGATACCAGATATACTAAGCAAATTTCCTAAATTTGCTTGTAACAGATAAGTGAACTATAGATATGTAGATATAAATCCATATGTATTCCTGTTAACCCTTTGGGGCCTAGTTCCTAGGCCTTTTGTGTATCCATATGCTCTCGCGCTACCGTCCACAGGATGGATATGGGGTGCACAATAAACTAGCCACTTCGGTGGCAAAATCTAATCTAAATCTTAAAAGTTTCTCTTTTCAAATTTAGTAATTTATACAGGAGAAGGGGTTACTAGCCCCTTGCTCCCAGCATTTTAGTCGCCTCTTACAACACGCATGGCCTACGGAGGAAGAATTCTGTTCCACTTCCCCATGAAGATAAGAGGAAATAAACAAGAACAAGAACTAGAAAGAAAATAGCAGAAAACCCAGAGGGGTGTGTGTATATATATATGTGTAGACAGCCTGGTTATATATGCTTGCACATGTATGTGTAGTGTGACCTAAGTGTAAGTAGAAGTGGCAAACGTACCTGAAATCTTGTCGGTTTTTCAAACCATTCATCACACCTGAAATCTTGTATGTTTATGAGACAGAAAAAAGGACACCAGCAATCCTACCATCATGTAAAACAATTACAGGCTTTCGTTTTACACTCACGTGGCAGGACGGCAGTACCTCCCTGGGTGGTTGCTGTCTACCAACCTACTACCTAAAAAATATTTGCATTCATGTAGATAAATACTACCACATTATTTTGTGTGTGTGTTTTGACCAATCTTCATGAAATTTATTTTTTATCTACTTTTCACATACCTACACTCAAAAAAAAAAAAAAAAATGCGAAGAAATTGGACCCAATATATATATATATATATATATATATATATATATATATATATATATATATATATAATATATATATATATATATATATATATATATATATATATATATACTTACACTTAGGTCACACTACACATACATGTACACATTTATTTATACACACTCATCTGAGTTTTCTTTGATTTTATCTTAATAGTTCTTGGTCTTATTACTTTTCCTTTTATATCCATGGGGAAGTGGAATAAGAATCTTTCCTCCGTAAGCCATGCGTGTTGTAAAAGTCAACTAAAATGCCGGGAACAATGGGCTAGTAACCCCTTTTCCTGTAAAGATTACTAAAAAGAATAAGAAGAAGAAAATTGTCAAAGTGGGAAGTCTGAATGTGCGTGGATGTTGTGCAAATGATAAGAAAGAGATGATTGTGGATGTTATGAATGAGAAGAAGCTGGATGTCCTGGCTTTAAGTGAAACAAAGCTGAAGGGGGTGGGAGAGTTTCAGTGGAGAGGAATAAATGGGATTAGGTCAGGGGTTTCAAATAGAGTTAGAGCTAAAGAAGGAGTAGCAATAATGTTGAAGGATAAGCTATGGCAGGAAAAGAGGGACTATAAATGTATTAATTCAAGGATTATGTGGAGTAAAATAAAGATTGGATGTGAAAAGTGGGTTATAATAAGCGTGTATGCACCTGGAGAAGAGAGAAGTGTAGAGGAGAGAGAGAGATTTTGGGAAATGTTGAGTGAATGCGTGGGGAGTTTTGAATCAAGTGTGAGAGTAATGGTGGTTGGGGATTTCAATGCTAAAGTGGGTAAAAATGTTATGGAAGGAGTAGTAGGTAAATTTGGGGTGCCAGGGGTAAATGTAAATGGGGAGCCTTTAATTGAGCTATGTGTAGAAAGAAATTTGGTAATAAGTAATACATATTTTATGAAAAAGAGGATAAATAAATATACAAGGTATGATAAAAGGTTGATGGGTAGGCTCCAGGATGTACATGTTTATAGAGGGGCAACTGATATATCGGATCATTATTTAGTTGTAGCTACAGTTATAGTAAGAGGTAGATGGGAAAAGAGGAAGGTGGCAACAACAAGTAAGAGGGAGGTGAAAGTGTATAAACTAAGGGAGGAGGAAGTTCGGGTGAGATATAAGCGACTATTGGCAGAAAGGTGGGCTAGTGCAAAGATGAGTAGTGGGGGGGTTGAAGAGGGTTGGAATATTTTTAAAAATGCAGTATTAGAATGTGGGGCAGAAGTTTGTGGTTATAGGAGGGTGGGGGCAGGAGGAAAGAGGAGTGATTGGTGGAATGATGAAGTAAAGGGTGTGATAAAAGAGAAAAAGGTAGCTTATGAGAGGTTTTTACAAAGCAGAAGTGTTATAAGAAGAGCAGAGTATATGGAGAGTAAAAGAAAGGTAAAGAGAGTGGTGAGAGAGTGCAAAAGGAGAGCAGATGATAGAGTGGGAGAGGCACTGTCAAGAAATTTTAATGAAAATAAGAAAAAATTTTGGAGTGAGTTAAACAAGTTAAGAAAGCCTAGGGAAAATATGGATTTGTCAGTTAAAAACAGAGTAGGGGAGTTAGTAGATGGGGAGATGGAGGTATTGGGTAGATGGCGAGAATATTTTGAGGAACTTTTAAATGTTAAGGAAGAAACAGAGGCAGTAATTTCATGCACTGGTCAGGGAGGTATACCATCTTTTAGGAGTGAAGAAGAGCAGAATGTAAGTGTGGGGGAGGTACGTGAGGCATTACGTAAAATGAAAGGGGGTAAAGCAGCTGGAACTGATGGGATCATGACAGAAATGTTAAAAGCAGGGGGGGATATAGTGTTGGAGTGGTTGGTACTTTTGTTTAATAAATGTATGAAAGAGGGGAAGGTACCTAGGGATTGGCAGAGAGCATGTATAGTCCCTTTATATAAAGGGAAACGGGACAAAAGAGACTGTAAAAATTATAGAGGAATAAGCTTACTGAGTATACCAGGAAAAGCGTACGGTAGGGTTATAATTGAAAGAATTAGAGGTAAGACAGAATGTAGGATTGCGGATGAGCAAGGAGGTTTTAGAGTGGGTAGGGGATGTGTAGATCAAGTGTTTACATTGAAGCATATATGTGAACAGTATTTAGATAAAGATAGGGAAGTTTTTATTGCATTTATGGATTTAGAAAAGGCATATGATAGAGTGGATAGAGGAGCAATGTGGCAGATGTTGCAAGTATATGGAATAGGTGGTAAGTTATTAAATGCTGTAAAGAGTTTTTATGAGGATAGTGAGGCTCAGGTTAGGGTGTGTAGAAGAGAGGGAGACTACTTCCCGGTAAAAGTAGGTCTTAGACAGGGATGTGTAATGTCACCATGGTTGTTTAATATATTTATAGATGGGGTTGTAAAGGAAGTAAATGCTAGGGTGTTTGGGAGAGGGGTGGGATTAAATTATGGGGAATCAAATTCAAAATGGGAATTGACACAGTTACTTTTTGCTGATGATACTGTGCTTATGGGAGATTCTAAAGAAAAATTGCAAAGGTTAGTGGATGAGTTTGGGAATGTGTGTAAAGGTAGAAAGTTGAAAGTGAACATAGAAAAGAGTAAGGTGATGAAGGTGTCAAATGATTTAGATAAAGAAAAATTGGATATCAAATTGGGGAGGAGGAGTATGGAAGAAGTAAATGTTTTCAGATACTTGGGAGTTGACGTGTCGGCGGATGGATTTATGAAGGATGAGGTTAATCATAGAATTGATGAGGGAAAAAAGGTGAGTGGTGCGTTGAGGTATATGTGGAGTCAAAAAACGTTATCTATGGAGGCAAAGAAGGGAATGTATGAAAGTATAGTAGTACCAACACTCTTATATGGGTGTGAAGCTTGGGTGGTAAATGCAGCAGCGAGGAGACGGTTGGAGGCAGTGGAGATGTCCCGTTTAAGGGCAATATGTGGTGTAAATATTATGCAGAAAATTCGGAGTGTGGAAATTAGGAGAAGGTGTGGAGTTAATAAAAGTATTAGTCAGAGGGCAGAAGAGGGGTTGTTGAGGTGGTTTGGTCATTTAGAGAGAATGGATCAAAGTAGAATGACATGGAAAGCATATAAATCTATAGGGGAAGGAAGGCGGGGTAGGGGTCGTCCTCGAAAGGGTTGGAGAGAGGGGGTAAAGGAGGTTTTGTGGGTAAGGGGCTTGGACTTCCAGCAAGCGTGCGTGAGCGTGTTAGATAGGAGTGAATGGAGACGAATGGTACTTGGGACCTGACGATCTGTTGGAGTGTGAGCAGGGTAATATTTAGTGAAGGGATTCAGGGAAACCGGTTATTTTCATATAGTCGGACTTGAGTCCTGGAAATGGGAAGTACAATGCCTGCACTTTAAAGGAGGGGTTTGGGATATTGGCAGTTTGGAGGGATATGTTGTGTATCTTTATATGTGTATGCTTCTAGACTGTTGTATTCTGAGCACCTCTGCAAAAACAGTGATAATGTGCGAGTGTGGTGAAAGTGTTGAATGATGATGAAAGTATTTTCTTTTTGGGGATTTTTTCTTTCTTTTTTGGGTCACCCTGCCTTGGTGGGAGACGGCCGACTTGTTGAAAAAAAAAAAAAAAAAAATATATATATATATATATATATATATATATATATATAAATATATATATATATATATATATATATATATATATATATATATATATATATATATATATATATATATATATATAAATGTATATAATAGCGTTGTTTCTAAGAAACGTATCTATACCAGTATTCGAATTGATATTTCAGACAACTGTGAATGTAAGACATTCTGTAAACAGTTGGTGTACGTCCCTTCAAGTAACTACTGTGATGGTCTGATGGTCTGTTATCTCTTCTTTTGATATTATGTAGCGATTTTAATTAATTGTAGTGAAGGAATTTGTTATATTAGTAAACTCAGGCTGAAGCTCTTACGATATTGATATGACAGATGACACTACATACGTCTACTCTCACCCGAGACCAGTCATGCTAGCCAATACTGTAAATACTGAATTACAGAAAATATCAACCTGGATGAGGACCAACAAACTTACTCTAAACATTGACAAAACCTACTACATTCAGTTTGGTAACAGAGCTGCAGATGTGTCTCTTAACATAATGATAAACGGATCACCTATCACAAAGCTCACAGAGGGAAAATTCCTAGGAATCCACCTTGATAATAGACTCAAATTTCAAACCCATATACAACAAATTTCCCAAAAAATTTCCAAGACCGTAGGCATACTATCGAAGATACGGTACTATGTTCCACAGTCAGCCCTCCTGGCCTTATATCACTCACTTATTTACCCCTATCTCACCTATGGAATTTGTGCATGGGGCTCAACAACAATAAACCATCTCAGACCACTAATTACCCAACAAAAGGCTGCAGTCAGAATGATAACAAATTCTCACTATAGGCAGCACACTCCACCAATATTCAAAACTCTGCACCTACTACATATATAGAACACTTAACTCGGACATAAACCCTCCCCTCAAACATCTCCTTGCCAACCTCAACAGAACACATGACCATAACACAAGGCACAGATCACTCTTTGATGTTCCTCGAGTCCATCTCACACTGCAAAAATTCAATGCACATAAAAGGCCCTTAAATCTGGAATTCATTACCTGTGAATATAAAAGAAACACTGTCTGTTTATAAATTCAAGTCTCTTCTCAAAAATCACTTACTCACCCACAACTAAATAAATACTGAATAATTGTATCTCATAAATTGTATCTCATATATGTATCTCATTATTGTATCATAAATGTCAACCTGTTACCCAATCAAACTTTGTTACTATTCTTCATTACGTAACATAATACTCCATTCTACTGATTACACAGCAACACAGTAAATGACCATGTGACCTGTCTTTGTAATACTCATTTGTACTAAATTGTTATCTGTTTTACAATAATTTTTGTACCACTGAATATATCATTGCTTAGTTAATCTTAAGTTAATTTTAAGCCTGCCCATAATGCTCTGCATACAAGGGGCTTCAGCATGTTGCACTTTAAAAAATTGTATTCCTTGTACTTCTCTGTATTATGTTCAAATAAATAAATAAATAAATAAATGTGTTGTTGTTTTTAACAGCCAGGTGTTGGTCTGAGACAAGAGGACAGCAAAAGATATAGCAGTTACAAGAAGCTACAACAATTGTGTCTTCAGTATATCTGGACAATGTCTCTCTTAAAGGTGAGATTTTTCAAGTCATGAGCCTTCGAGGGAGGCGCCTTGATTCCGGTGAAGGGCTCTTGATTAAGAGAATTTAGCTGCCTTTTCCTTGGGTCAAATCTCATTACCTCATTATCCAAACCTCCTAGAGGTTTAGCGCTTCCCTCAATATTGTCATTGAAAAACGCAAACCTGTGATTGAAACCTTATATAAATATTATCTTGTTCTGCTCTGTCTTTGTCCTACCATACAATATATAATTATTATAGTTATGGGGAGCGCTAAACCCGTAGGATTATATAGCGCATGTGGGGGAGGGACGGAAGGTATTCAGACTTGATTCAAGGAACCGGAGCACAGATCCAATTCCCTAGATCAAGAGCCCCTCACCAGCGTCAAGGAACCCCCCCCTTTGAGGGGTCCTACCATACAACACCATCCTTCTCATCTAAGTCAGTATTTCATTGTGACTAAGACATCAAACAATGATTATATAACTATTGTAGAGTTCGTCTTTATAATATTTTAATTATTGGCGTTGTGGTATGTTATAAGTTTAAGGAAGATAATTTTTCTCAATAAACGACATTATATAATCAAGCCTAACCCAGTCAAACCTAACCTAATTTTACCTAACCGAGCCTAGCCTGGACTAATTTAAAAATAACCTATTATAATAAAGCAATTGAGAAATTTACTTAAAACAATATGCAAGAAACCGACTTTGGCATGAGCAATCTGTTATCTTAGGGATAACATTTTGATTTAGTCAGACTAAATCAAATATATATATATATATATATATATATATATATATATATATATATATATATATATATATATATATATATATATATATATATATATATATATATATATAATATATATATATATAAAATATATATATATATATATATATATATATATATATATATATATATATATATATATATATATATATATATATATATATATATATATATATATATATATATATATATATATATATATATATATATATATATATATATATATATATATATATATATATATATATATATATATATATATATATATATATATATATATATATATATATTATATATATATATATATATATATATATATATATATATATATATATATATATATATATATATATATATATATATATATATATATATATATATATATATATATATATATATATATATATATATATATATATATATATATATATATATATATATATATATATATATATATATATATATATATATATATATATATATATATATATATATATATATATATATATATATATATATATATATATATATATATATATATATATATATATATATATTTGTCTGTGAAGTGACCAAAGTGTAAGTAGGAGTAGCTAGATATCCCTGTTATCTAGCGTGTTTATGAGACAGAAAAAGAAACCAGCAATCCTACCATCATGCAAAACAGTTACAGGTTTCTGTTTCACAGTCATCTGGCAGGACGGTAGTATTTCCCTGGGTGGTTGCTGTCTACTAACCTACTACTCGAATATATATATATATATATATATATATATATATATATATATATATATATATATATATATATATATATAGAGAGAGAGAGAGAGAGAGAGAGAGAAATAGATAGATAAATAGATATCGTAGTCAGCTGGACTCGATACTGCTACTGGACGGACAAAATTTCTATGCAGCTCTTTTATCCACTAGGCCACAAATGCCACATAAACTGGGCAGCCTGGTTCACAAGCCAAGTTTCTTTCCCAGCCCGGGCACGTCAGTCAGCCTCAAGCATGGATTCAAGCTATTTTAGTCTCCTTCTTTATGTTCTGACGTTGAAGAATTGAGACACTTATGCATCTTATGGGAATCTTTACTGAAGAAACGTTTCGCCACAAAGTGGGTTCATCAGTTTAATACAAAGCAGGAAGGTATAAGGAGAGGAGTTTGAGGTAATCAGTCCCTCAGCCTGGAGTCGCTGTGTTCAGTCGATCAGTCTTGTAGAAAGTACAACACAGGGCCGTAGACGTGGCTTGTATACTGTAGTCAGGTAAGGCGAAGCAGGAGGCGGGGTCATAGTGGAACCATCCACAAATCTAAGTAGGTCTTCGTCCAAAGATTGGACAAGTTTTGAAGAATTCGAAACGTTTCGAAATAAAGACACCTAACTGTTGCATATGCATCTTACCTAACAATCTGTCGGTATTTTATACCATTTTAATATTCACCTTTGTAATCTTTTAACTACCGCCCACAAGATGGGTATGGGGTGACTACCATCCAGAGAATGGGTATGGGGTGACTACCACCCAGAGGATCGGTATTGGGTGACTACCGCCCAGTGGATAGGTATGGGGTGACTACCGCCCAGAGGATGGGTATGGGGTAACTACCGCCCACAGGATGGGTATGGGGTGACTACCGCCCACAGGATGGGTATGGGGTGACTACCGCCCAGAGGATCGGTATGGGGTGACTACCGCCCAGTGGATAGGTATAGGGTGACTACCGCCCAGAGGATCGGTATTGGGTGACTACCGCCCAGTGGATAGGTATGGGGTGACTACCGCCCACATGATGGGTATGGGGTAACTACCGCCCACAGGATGGGTATGGGGTGACTACCGCCCAGTGGATAGGTATAGGGTGACTACCGCCCAGAGGATCGGTATTGGGTGACTACCGCCCAGTGGATAGGTATGGGGTGACTACCGCCCAGAGGATCGGTATTGGGTGACTACCGCCCAGTGGATAGGTATGGGGTGACTACCGCCCACATGATGGGTATGGGGTAACTACCGCCCACAGGATGGGTATGGGGTGACTACCGCCCACAGGATGAGTATGGGGTGACTACCGCCCACAGGATGGGTATGGAGTGACTACCACCCACAGGATGGGTATGGGGTGACTACCTCTCACAGGATGGGTATGGGGTGACTACCTCTCACAGGATGGGTATGGGGTGACTACCTCTCACAGAATGGGTATGGGGTGACTACCTCTCACAGGATGGGTATGGGGTGACTACCGCCCACAGGAAGGGTATGGGGTGCATAATTTTTTATTATTATCACACTGGCCGATTCCCACCAAGGCAGGGTGGCCCGAAAAAGAAAAACTTTCACCATCATTCACTCCATCACTGTCTTGCCAGAAGGGTGCTTTACACTACAGTTTTTAAACTGCAACATTATCACCCCTCCTTCAGGTGTGCATAATAAAGATATTAAACTGAAAAACTGCTTCTGTTACGCCATCAGTAGTTTTCAAATTTGTTTTACCGCACTGTGATAATTTACTAGAATATTAATCTTAATTTACTTCGATATAAACTCAGTGTTGTATTCATTGCTGTTGGTGTTGGTAGTTTACATTTATTCCATTTCATAGATACACCTGGGCATTTATTTTGCATAATGTGGTTAGAAAACAAATCAATTCCTCGCTTGAAAAAGGCCTGTTTAATGCAAATAGCCCTAAATATTTGTACAAAATATATAAAGATACAATTTGTTGGTGGAAGCTGTACCGATTTGATTACAATTTACAACAACCACAACGAAATCACTACTATTTTTGAATTACAAACTACAACCCACCTCTATACTTTACCACTGTGGGTTTAGTGTTTATTCTGTGAATATTATAGTAATCCTCAGTTGTACACTAAGTAAATAATTTACATTGCAGACGGGAGGCTGGTGGGGAAGATTGCATGCTGCCCTCTGGCAGTCAGATTTCTGGCTTCCTGAAGGAGTCACTTGGCAGGATATACATACTTCAGCTGGTGACCTATGGTTCTACTCGCTGCTGGTTGCTATTATGTTCTTATTCTTCCGCTACTGGTGTTTGCAGCCCTTGCTGGATCCATTGGCCAAGTGCTGGTTCCAACGCCGACACAATTTCAACTACAAGGAAGTCATTGATCATGGATTTCATTTATTTTGTCACATCCTGTTCGCCGTGGTTGGAGCATGCGTGACACTGCCCAAGCCGTGGCTGAGGGACACCACATTGTGCTGGAAAGATTTCCCAAACCATGAAGTCACATCCGACATCTTTTGGTATTTTATGATCATGTTGGGTTACTACTGGGCCATAATGATAATGGACATACTTCCTCCTAGTAGACAAAATCCTACCAATATTAAGATAACCTTTCATCATATTGTCACTGTTCTTCTCATAGTGTTTACCTGGATTTGCGGCCTCATTAGAATAGCAACTCTTATTCTGTTCATCCATGAATATTCTGATGTAGCGTTACATGCAAAGAAGATGTGTAAATACGCAGGTTACAAGAAGGCAAGTGAGCTTTTCTCTGTAGCCTTCTGCTTTCTGTGGGTCTTGACCCGCTGTTGTGTCTTACCCTGGATGGCACTCAGCATTTTCCTTGACGCAGGACGCTGGATAAAGATGCCAGCCTTATTTTTGTATCAGTTTTTGTTCCTGAGTTTGCTGAGTCTGACCTTCATATGGACGTTGTTATTGATAAGGTCAGTGGTGAGGAAGGTGAGAAGCAACATGCTTCACATCCTGTAATCGTCAACACATCATAGTGTGTGTGTGTGTGTGTGTGTGTGTGTGTGTGTGTGTGTGTGTGTGTGTGTGTGTGTGTGTGTGTGTGTGTGTGTGTGTGTGTGTGTGTGTGTGTGTGTGTGTGTGTGTGCGTGTGTGTGTGTATGAGTGTGTGTGTGTGTGTGTGTGTGTGTGGGTGGGTGGGTGTGTGTGTGTGTATGAGTTTGTGTGTGTGTGTGACTCAACAATCAATATTTGCACCAATAACTCATTACAGTTGTGACCGGGTGTGGAAGTGTGAATTGCTCATTACTCTATAATTTGTTCATGATTGTAGCCATGTATAAACGTAACCATTCTTACAGGATTCATTACCTTTGTAACTTGTGAGTTCATTACATTTGTACCTAGTTCAGCTATCAAAACTTTAGGGGCCAGTCTCTGGACCCTTTATGTACCTCTGTAATCTGTAAATACCTTTGTAACTTGTCATGATTGTGACCAGACCTACCTGGAGTTCATTACCTTTGTAAATTGTGTGTTCATTACCTTTGTAAATTGTGAGTTCATTACCTTTGTAACTGTGAGTTCATTACCTTTGTAATTGTGAGTTCATTACCTCTGTAACTTGCTCAGCTATCAGAACTTTGGAGTCCAGTCCCTGGACCAATTATGTACCTCTGTAATCTTATGACTACCGCCCACAGGATGGGTATGGAGTGACTACCGCCCACAGGATGGGTATGGGGTGACTACCGCCCACAGGATGGGTATGGGGTGCATAATAAACATTAAACTAAACTAACTTTCAGAGTTCACCTCAAACACTCACATTCAAATCAAATCAAAGTTTATTCTCTATAAGGATTACAATGCGGGGTTTACAGATTTTTTTATCACTGATGTTTTATTTGGTAGTACAGCAAGTTTACTGTTTGTGACAGTAATATGCAATATGAAAGAACACTTACAGGTGTTTAGAAAACCTTTTCAGAGATTTTTTTCCTTTTTTTATATTTGTTTTCCTACCCATTTCCCAAATATAAATAAAATCTTCACATGTTTGCATCTCCACAATTGTGTTCTGTTAAATATTTCATAAAGTAGGGATTCATGAATGTTCCTCTACTGTTCAATGCATAAATGAAACCTTAAATTTATATTGCCTCTGAATCCTTGCCTTCATATTTATGATGACACTGAAAATGTATACTGAAACTCTTTAATTAAACAGCTGTGGCAAGCAACAACACTATCAAAGTTTGGAGGAAAATTTCTCACTTCAGACACAAGAGAACACCCATCAAAACTGGAAGCAGGTTTTCCCATACATAATTATGGAAGTGATTATATATAAAAATCAAAACTATTTGCATATTTATAAAAGTATATGCATGTGGGTACAACAGATATCAATTTCTATATAAAAATAAAAAAAACATTAAGATTATAAACTATGAGGACATATTTCAGAAGAGTGACGAATGGCAACATATCTCTTGCACTATATGGCAATTTTCTACATTAACCATAAGACAGTCATATCCAAGCATGTAAGAACTAAACCAACTTAACGTGATTGCATTGATACGCCCTTCAAGTCTCTAGTGTTAAAAATCAAGAAAATTTATTCTACAGAAAACAGTTATGCAACGACTATATAGTAGAGTGGTGTATCTTGGACTATTCCTCACCCTTGATTGTGTTGTATAGGGAGGGGGGTTTGACAGCATTTCAGTATTCACGATGTTTCGAGTACACATACAGAACACCTAATATATTATGTATGCCCTCAATGCTACACAATCTTCTGACCAAGACAAGCAAGCAAAGGTGAGAATCAGAAATAGGGTGACAAGAGGCACGATAGCATCAACTGAGCATCTCAATAGCACTAGTAGTATCAGCTGGAAGTGGCAATTTCATTCATTATGTGCCTCTTTATTCACAAAATAGTAGTCTCTAATCTCCTTAAACCTCACAAGAACAGCTTGCTGGGTTTCAGTCTTTTTAATTAACTTGTATATCAGGTTATAAACGATAAAGCTTTTAGCAATTTAACAAAGTCCACATACTATCAGGATTAATTACAATATGGTATATTCCCAGCATAAAACATATTGTGAAGGAAGGGAGTAGTGCACAGTTGGCCACAACACTAGGTTGGTTCTCCACCGGGATCACTCTTCGCATACTGACGAGAATACGCAGATGTCGAAGTTGGTGCAGATGCTGCAACGCACCAGTGGTTCGATGTAGCACACAAACAGAGATGCACACAGGATATCACACGTGACTAACATTCTTACTGGGTCTTTTCTTTATTTCCAATCGGAAGAGCAGCCTTTACCTTCGACATGACATCGTTCACCTGGTTGCGAACAAGGCCCACATACTGATCAATCTGAGCCTGGTTTTGTTCGTACACCTTGAGGAGAGTAAAGAGTGCTACCACAGCCAGGGTTACCAAGGTCAGTCCGTTGAACCAAGACCCAACGTATGTCAGACACCAAAGCAAGCAACCAAATTTGACAGTCAACAAGATCTTCCACAAGGAAAAGTCGTTTGATTTCAGAAAAGACAGGGTTGAACCAATTCACAAAGGCATCACTGAAATCACGTGCCTTTTCTTGAGGTAGGTCAGTATCCAATTCCAGGAGGCTCTTGAAAGGGTGTCCATCTTGAGGCTTCTGAATTGCCTGCATAATATTTTTGTAAACTCTATAGATAATGGTTACAGTAAGGACGATCAGCGAAGTGTAGGACACTACAAAAATTAAGGATACATAGGCCAGAGATATAAGGAGCGCAAGGAATGCTCCAAAAACTACAGCAGTCTTCTTCAAATCACGCCAGTAGATCAGGTCAACCAAAGGGTTTATGATACAGCGCAGGTCGATTGCCCCCGAGCTAGAGGCGTCCGCTGGAGAGGTGTCCCACTCAACGTTAGAGCCGCCGTTGGCTTGAATTCCTGTTACAACCGATTCAGACTCCATTTTGTCAAATATATCCAGGGTAAATGAGCGCACGAAAGGAAAGGAGACACTTTCACACAGAGAGCGAGCACAACACTCCGTCGCCAGCGCCCGTTGAGCGACCAGTGTGTGACAATGTCTGACGGTCAACCCGATTTTGGTTATTGTGTGGTTTACATGTAATAAAATACTAATTACAGAGGGGGCCACTAGAACACCTAGCATGGCTAGGCGTTTCGGGCGAACTTAGATTAATTCTTAACCCTAAATTATTACAAATCGTGGAGTAAGTTGACTAAATACTAAGTGACTAAATACTAGTTTGTGAGTTTAGCAATGTGTATGCTTTTGTTTTGGCATAATACATAGTTTCTATATTGGAGTATCACATGCAAACTTATGACTAGTTAGGAATCATTATTTTAAGATTAAGATACGTATTTCTGTGCTTATAGTCAAATGGGTGAGTGAGTGAGTGTAAGTGTGAACCACCAGGTGGTTTTCATGTAGTTAGTTGACGGGGTGTATGAGGGAGATAAGATGTTTTCTAACGGTAGTTTTGAAGGTGATGAATGTGTCAGCAGTTCTAGAGTTTTCAGGTAGGGTGTTCCAGATTTTAGGGCCTTTGACATACACTGAATTTTTGTAAAGGTTTAGTCGGACACGGGAATGTCGTAGAGATGTTTGTGTCTGGTGTTATGCCTATGGGTCCTGTCAAAACTATCAAGAAAGCGTTTTAGGTCAAGATTAATATTGGAATTTAAGGTCCTGTAGATTGCACAGTAGTAAGTGTGGATGTTCTGAACATGGCGTAAGTTTAGATCTATGAAGAGTGGGGGTGTGTGTTGCCAGGGATGGGATTTAGTGATTATTCTCACTGCGGCTTTTCGTTGGGTTATTATTGGCTTTAGGTGTGTTGCTGCAGTTGATCCCCAAGCACAAATAGCATAGGTGAGGTATGGATAAATGAGTGAATGGTATAGTGTGAGAAGGGCAGTTTGCGGCACGTAGTGTCGTATCTTGGAAAAGATCCCAACTGTTTTGGATATTTTTTTTTGTTATGTATTGGATATGGGTGCTGAAATTCAGGTTGTTGTCAAGGTATAGGCCAAGGAATTTGCCCTCATTATGTCTGGCAATTAGAGTGTTGTCGATCTTAATGTTAAGTTGCGCAACACCTGCTCTGCTACCAAACATAATATAGTAGCTTTTGTCAGTGTTAAGTGTAAGTTTATTGGCTGTCATCCAAGTTGATATTTTGAGCATCTCTTTAACAATGGTGTTGAGGGTGGCAAGATTAGGGTGAGAGATGACCTAACTCGTGTTGTCAGCAAAGAGAATGGGTTTCAGATATTGGGATACGTTTGGAAGATCATTGATGTAAATAAGGAAGAGCAGGGGTCCAAGGACACTTCCCTGCGGAACTCCAGTATCAAGTGGCCGTGTTGATGATGCTGTGTCTTTAATGGTGACATACTGAATACCGGCGAATAAAAAAAAAAACTGATACCTATTAGTAAGGTAGGATTTGAAATATGCAAGCGCATGGCCTCTTATACCATAATGGTCAAGTTTGTGGAGTAGGATGTCGTGGTCTACTGTGTCAAAAGCTTTTCTTATCCACACATGTTAGTGTTATGTGGGTCTTGATTAGGCCATCACAGGGCTGCTGGGAACCTCAGGTAGAAGCAAAAATTGAGGACAAGGTTCCTGTTGCCGCTTGCCGCTGCCGCGTCTATAATAATATAAGTAATATAAATATTACATGACAAATGTAACACAATAATAGTTTAATATGTTTATTATGCACCCCATACCCATCCTGTGGGCGGTAGTCAAAAGATTACAGAGGTACATAATTGGTCCAGGGACTGGACTCCAAAGTTTTGATAGCTGAGCAAGTTACAGAGGTAATGAACTCACAATTTACAAAGCTAATGAACTCACAATTTACAAAGGTAATGAACTCACAATTTACAAAGGTAATGAACTCCAGGTAGGTCTGGTCACAATCATGACAAGTTACAAAGGTATTTACAGATTACAGAGGTACGTAATGGGTCCAGGGACTGGGCCCCCAAAGTTTTGATAGCTGAACTAGGTACAAAGGTAATGAGCTCACAGGTTACAAAGGTAATGAATTCTGTAGAATGGTTACTTACGTTTATACATGGCTACAATCATGAACAAATTATAGAGTAATGAGCAATTCACACTTCCACACCCAGTCACAACTGTAGTGAGTTATTGGTGCAAATATTGATTGTTGAGTCACACACACCACACACACACACACACACACACACACACACACACACACACACACACACACACACACACACACACACACACACACTAGACAAAGTAGTTTTTTTTTTTTTAGTAGGGAGTATAGTTATAAATTTTCTTAACTAGAAATTTACCGACATGGTATATAAACATGTATTTATTTTGAATATGGCGCAGATTATTATATTTATTACGTATATGTTTAGGGGCTCTGAAAATTTTTCACTGAGCGTGAAATCTTATTATTGTTTTCTTTATAAGGAATCTCTATTATAATAAATGCAAACATGTTAAATAAAAAGCCTTCTCTTTGCCAGATATATGTTTTTTTTTTTAAATAACCAAAATTAGAGATAAATTAGACATTACACACACACACATCAGCAAAGCTGGACCTCACATTCACCTTGAGTAGTTCAGATATTGGGGACATCACATATGAAAGTCCCCTCGAAGCTAGTGATCACGTGGTCCTGAGCTTCGAATACATTGTAGTGCTAAAAGTAGAGAGGGAAGCAGCATGAGTAGGATGAGATAAGCCAAACTATAAAAGAGGGTAGTACACAGGTATGAGAAACTTCCTGCATGAGGTACAAGTAACCATTCTTACAGGATTCATTACCTTTGTAACTTGTGAGTTCATTACCTTTGTACCTAGTTCAGCTATCAAAACTTTGGGGGCCCAGTCCCTGGACCCATTACGTACCTCTGTAATCTGTAAATACCTTTGTAACTTGTCATGATTGTGACCTACCTGGAGTTCATTACCTTTGTAAACTGTGAGTTCATAACCTTTGTAAATTGTGAGTTCATTACATTTGTAATTGTGAGTTCATTACCTCTGTAACTTACTCAGCTATCAAAACTTTGGAGTCTAGTCCCAGGACCTATTATGTACCTCTGTAATCTTTTGACTACCGCCCATAGGATGGGTATGGGATGCATAATAAACATTAAACTAAAAAACTGAGGTACAGTGGGGGAGAGGAATGGTAGGAAAAAACAGTGAATGAAATGATTGAATACGTGACCACCCAATGCCAAGAGGCGGAGGAGAGGTTCGTACCTAAGGGCAACAGAACCAACGGGAAGACCAGAACGAGCCCTTTGTTCATCCAAAGGTGCAGAGAGGCCATAACTAAGTGCACTAGAGAATGGAAAAAGTATAGAAGACAATGAACCCAGGAAAA